>NC_135332.1:182542229-182707364 GCF_023851605.1 Tamandua tetradactyla
CTTGCCCAAACTGCTTTAAGGAACTGTTCCCAAAACCACCTGCAAATTCCCTTTTAAAGCCATCACCAAGCCTCATAAATTCAAGAGGCTGAACAGGTGATTCATATTTGACCCAGACAAGCCAAGACAAATGCTTCTGAAAATGCCCCTCCTGACAGAGCCCTTGGGTCCTGCTGGACATATACTTTCATGAGCATCTAAGGGAGGTATGATCAGCATCCAAACCCTTCTTAGGCTGGAGTGATATGCTATTTTCCAATTATTTTGGCCAACATATTTCATATCTCAGATAATGATCTGCTTATGTCCACATTAATTCATTTATTCAAAATAAAATAAATAAATACAATATTTATTGAGCTCCAAGTTTGCGCCAGGTACAGAACTTAGCTCAAAGGGCACTTAGACGACAAAGTGGGTCCAGGTCCTGCCTTCAAGGCACTCACTGTGGCAACCACCTCCACAGGAGTGCTTAGAGAGTTGTCGGGCCCATTGCGACTTCTCTGCATCTCCAATGGGACTAAAAGCTCTGCCCTGCTAAGCTCTGCCTCCTCAAACTTTTGAAACCTTGTCCAGCCCTCACTTTCTCGAAGACTTTGTTCCCATTTCACCCCAGACTGGGCAGGAATCTCTCCTCAGGGCCACAAGAGTCAGACCTCATAGCATCCCTGATTGCAAGTCTGTCACCCACTCAACAAGGGCTTCCTTGAGGCCAGGGCAGGGTCTCAGGCATCTCCGCGTCACCCCATCCACAGGCCTCAAGTGAATACTGAACAGAAATGACCAGTGACACCAGAGCTGAGAGGCCAGTGCTGGGCAGGTGGGCGCAGGCTCAAAGGCCATCCAGACGTGGGTATCATCCAGGGTCGGATGTGCCGTGAGTGGGTTTCTCAGACTCCCAGACTCCTGCCAGGCAGGAGTGGCAGACGTCCTTGTCTGTCTGCTTCAACTTCATACCCACTCCCTGCTTCTTCCTTGCTAAAAGAAAGCCAGTTTTATTCAGAATGGCAGAGTTTTCAGCCTCAGGAGAAAAGCCACGTTGGCTGGTCCACACCAGTCCACGGTTATCTGTTCCCACCTTCCAGCCTCCCTCACAGCTATGGGTAGCCCAGTGCCTCAGCTCTGGCCAAGGACACATAGGCAGAAGTTTGCTGTCGTTGGAAAGGAGTGGTTTCTTGAGAATCCTTTGCTTTTCTGGAATATGATGACAGATGGGGCTGGAAAAATTAAATCCAAGATTTCTCTTCTGATTTAGACACAATGTCTGGGGCACATTCCAGAAGGTCTGAAGAGAAGGTGCTCTAATGCTGAAGCAGCACCAGCAACGCCAAGCCTACGTGGGGAGCATACAAAGAATGCGCTGTTTGCTGAGGCTGCTACAGGGAGGTTTCTTCACTCGTAAGGTGGAATGCCTTCCCGAGAGCAGCACCGATGAGCCAGCAGAAAGGGTCTGAGGGTCAGCTCCTCTTTCTGGGTGTCTGAGGGCAGCTACCGAGCTTGCTGAGAACCTTCCTGGTAGAAGAGCGAACGGGAAGACTGGGTTCACTTCGTGATCCCAATAAATATGGGTCTATCTGGAATCAGTCAGATCAGCATAAGAAGCATCTCTGGAATCAAAGACAGGGGTGAGTTCTCAGGGGCCAAGATGTGGCTTTAATTAGTCCTTGGTTGGTTGGTTGATTTTCCTTTTTGAAAGCATGAGAAAGAAAAAACGGAAATAGCTGATTGCAAATACCTTGTTCCTTTGGACCGAATTCATTGTCTATCCATTTATGTTTCCTTTCCCTAGGCCACGTGCACATGTAGAGACTGAGGCTGGGAGAGGCCCAGAGACTCGCCAGATCGGGGGGGATCTGGATTGGGATAAAGGGACACCAGTATCCAAAAGGTGGGCATGAAGATGGGGGGCCTCAGGTGGGAGACCAGCAGGCCCAGGAGAAGCAAGGGCAGGTGCAGGGTGCCTGCTGTACCCTCAGCCTCACTGCATCTGCGGGAGAAGCGAGGGCAGGTGCCAGGTGCCTGCTGAACCCTTGGCCTCATTGCACCTGCGGGAGAAGCGAGGGCAGGTGCCAGGTGCCTGCTGTACCCCCGTCCTCACAGCACTTGTGGGAGAAGCTGGCCACTGACAAGGTTTCCCAAGGGGGCAGGGAAAGAGGGAAGGAGGGAGGAGACGATGATTCTCCTAGCAGACATTCGGCACGACTCCCTGGCCACTCCCAGGCTCACCAGATGCCTGCATATTTCCACTTTCCCAGGCCAGTGAGAGCCTGAGCCTCCCGGGCCGCAGGGGACCCTATCACGAGAGCAGCTGTGGCGGCCCCCAGGCCCCCAAGCCCAGGGCTGCAGTGGGCACTCTGCATAGTCACTTCTGAGCCCCACGTCAGCTCCTGGGGCAGGTGCACTTGCACCCATGCTCAGAGGAGGAAACTGAGGCCCGAGCAACACAACAGCAGACACAGGCAGAAGACTACACTGTGCAGGCACTGACCCAAGCACGTGGGGACCACGAGCACACTGAACCTCATGCTCGCTGCAGCTGTGTGAGACAAATGGGTGTGGAAACCGAGGCACACAGAAGCTGATAAAGTGCCCGCAGCTATAAAACTGGTGAGAAGGGCTCGGTCAGGGTTCAGCCCCAGTGTCCGCCCTTGCCCACTGCCCAGGCCTGAGTCACCTGCCAACACCACCCAGCCAGGAGCACCCAGCTCTGTCACTCTCCAGAGTCCACGGCCAGCCGGTTTGGTCCTCCACCCTCCCTGCCTGGCAGCAGCCCTGGCTTGGGGAGGGTCCCCGCATCTGGGTCTCATGTGCTCTCCAAGCTCCGCACACCAGGTTTGCTGGTGCCCGCCCTGCAGGTGGCCCTATAAGCTGTGCCTCTGGGGATACAGTGGGCAGCAGGCTCTGCCCACAGGCTTGCACACTGTTTGCACCAGACACGAAACTGGTCTCTGATCACTGACTTCTGGCCAGCAAAGATGTTTTTAAGACACCCAGCATGCACCTCCCCCAAGTGTTCCAGCTTTCTTCAACTACTGCAGCCACTAGCTCTCCCACTCCTCCCCTCCTTCTCCTCCTCCTCCTCCCCTCCCTCCTCCTCCCCCCCCTCCTCCTCCCCTCCTTCTCCTCCTCCTCCTCCTCCCGTCCCCTCCTCCTCCCCTCCCCTCCTCCTCCCCCCCCTCCTCCTCCCCTCCCCATCCTCCCCCTCCTCCTCCTCCTCCTCTCCCCTCCTCCCCCTCCTGTTTCTTCCTCCTCCTTCTCCCTCTCCCTTCCCCCTCCCCCTCTCCTCCTCTCCCCTCCCTTCCCCCTCCTCCTCTGGCTCCTCCTGCAGTTCCCCTACCCAGAGGGTGAGAGGGGTAGAAAGAGTAGGAGAAGTGAGGGCAGGAGCTGTGGACACACACTGGCAGAGCCTCTGCTCTTCAGGGCAGGCCAAATGTGTTTCGCCACTACTGTGTCCTGGGCTGAGTGGCCTGTGGGCACATGCCGTCCTGTTATCTCCCCCCTCTGCAGATAAGAAACTGAGGCTCGGACTTCTGGACGCCCTGCTGGGACCATATGTGTGTTCACGGTGGAAATGGGACTGAAACTCAGCGTGACCCTGACACCTCAACCACAGACAGGCCTGTGGGGGCAGGAGGGGTGCACCTGAAATCCAGAATTGTGCCCAACTTTTATCTCCTTTTGCATCTTTGTAGTCTTAGGTTTTCTCTAAAGAACATGATTTACTAGTATAGCTTTTGAAATATTCTCATCATTGTTACTGTTTAAAAACAGGCCTGACAATATATGCAATTCTAAAAGTTTCCAGGTACTAGAGTAACTTTCCAGAAACCTATAACCTCCAGATGGGCCCCTGGACCAGATAAGTCCTGAAGCTTAGCCCAGCCTCCCCAGGACATCAGCTAGTTCCATCTCCCTACCCCATATTAGTGACAGACCCTTCCAACATGATAAAGTTAGAATGGCCATAGCCCAAACACCTGTAAAGAGTGGGAGAAACATCAAAGGTGATGGTGGAGTTATACAGTGAAGGTCAGGCTTAACAAATGAGTAAGACTGTTGAATCATTAAATTGATATCTCCTTCAGTCTTCAGTATTTTAGAGCAACTAGAAGTAAAAATCTAAAATTGTAGAATTGTAACCCATGTCAAACTCTGAAATATGTTCTATAACTAATTGTTGCAATGTCCTTCGAAATGCATTCCTTTTTAGTATACATGTTATTGTTCACACGCATAAAGAAAGTCAATTGTGATGATAAAGCAGTATTGATTCTTTCTAGCCTCCCATATCCTGGGCCAGCTAGAAGGAAAAACCCGAGAGGATGGTATGGCAGCCCAGGACAAACTCTGGGATCCGTCCTGCAGTTACTTGTTGAAGAGTGCTTTGAACACTATTGCATTTTCATTTCTTTGCCTTGTATATATGTCATATTACACAATTGAAAAGTTGAAAAAAAAAAAAAGCAGGACTGAGCCGTGCGGAGGAGGGGCCGCAGGGCTGTGCGGGCAGCACCGCCAGGACAATGTCCAGGGCCCAGTGAGAGGAGCTCCGTGGGACGGCAGGGCACAGGACAGGGCTTCAGGGAGACTTCCCAGGGGCAGCCGAGAGGGCGACAGGAGCTCTGTGCAGGGGTGACAGAGAAGGAAAGGCTCCTCCTCCACAGGGCTCCACCCGCCCTGCACCACAGATGGCCCTGGGCGCGGTCGCCCTCAGCAACTGGAACACTGCAGCAAATCCCACCTTACAGCCACCGAAGCTGCCGATGGAGAAACGCGTCTGAAGCGCCCAGAGAAGCATCTAGGGCTGGAGGAGAGGCAGAAACCACAAAGACGAAGCCCTCGTCACGTGGACAGCGGCGGTTGATATGGAGCTGGCCCAGCGGGACCCGGTCTGGGTGCGAGTTCTCATGGACACTTAAGACTTCACGCCTGCCCATGGGGCCCGCGGCCTCCTGGGAGCCCCGCAGTCACGTGCGCGAGGCCTAGAGCTGCCAATGAAGGCACAGCTGCAGTTCGTCCCACGCCCTCCCGACAGCTGGTAAGAGGTGGAGGGGGGCGGCCTGGGGGAGATGCGGCCTGAGCTCTGGACAGCTTGGCTGGGACCTGATACTGTCCCCAATCCCTGGTGACGGCAGGCGGTCAGTGAGGCCAGCTGGCCCGGGGGACACAGCTGACTCCTATAGGTTGTGGGGAGGAGGCAGTGAGGGTACCTGTGTTGGCGGCATGCAGTCGGCGCTCAGCAATGCTGTTGCTGCAGGTGACGCTCAAGAAGGTTCCGGGCTGGGCATAGAGGAAACTTGTTCCTCTCCTCTTCCCTTCTCTCAATGCCCAGGGGCAGAGGAGAGCACCTCCAAGCTCAGAGTTTCCTCAGCAGTGAGCAAGAGAGCTGGCTGCCCCTCTAAGAGGAGAGCCAAGGCCCCTTCCCAAGCCCCAGACCCAGTTGGCCCTCCTGACCCTGTGTCAGACACCTGCGGGTCGCTAGGCTGCATAGAAACAGCAGGAAGGGGACACCCACTCCCCAGAACCCGACGTGGGAACTGGCCTCACACCGCCCTCCTCGCAAGCGAGCAGCTGAAAATGTGTGCAATTTATAGAAGACGCACCATGGAGAGCTGTTATGTCAAGAGGCAGAAATGGCCATGGCGCGTCTCTGTCAAACCCTCTGATGTGAACCAGAAGAGTAAAGGATCAGAAAAGAGTCACAGGAGGGTTTCAGTGCTCCTCAGCTCCAACCAGGCTGGTAAAGCTCAGGGCATCCACAACCCAGTAGGAAATGGGGAGGAGAGGGAAAATGCTGGAAAGCCTGCCATGCACCAGCTACCGGGTAAAGCAGCTTTAGATGGTTTACAAGCACTGATTTCATGGCAACTCTGCAATGTCAGCATGTTTCCAGATGGGGAAGTCGAGATTCAGAGAGGTTGAGTAATTTATCCAACATCACACAGCCAGCAAGTGGCCAAGGAAGGACTTGAACCCAGGCAGTTGAACCGAACATCGGAGCTCCCCACAACTGCCCACACACTCTCAGAGGGCAGGATAGAATAACAGGCAGCCAACAGCACAACAGCTACCCAGGCCAGGCCTGGCGTCAGGCACACAGAGGTCTCCTCCCAGCCTCTCCATGACCCTGCCATGCCATGCAGCCGCCACGACCCATGCCAGACAGGTGAGCAAGTAAGTTCCCGTGGAAAGGCAAGGCTCACTCTTTGCCACCCCCAAGGTTGTGAAGGGCTCAAATGAGAAGAAACGGGTTGAGACACCACATGTGTTCGCTGGGTCCCCTCCACCTCCTGTTCTGGAACTTACTGGAGAGCCCTGGCCCACCTTTCCTTCTGAAGAAAAGTGCACTGGACACCAGCTGCTTCCCCGATGCCCCAGACCCTCTTGAGGATGGATCCACGTCTCACAGCTCCTTCAGGCTGGGGGAGGGTGTGTGAGGCACTAAGTCCTGGGGGTGTTTACATAAGTGTGGTAGAGGCGGCGAGGGTGACAAAACACTGCTGGGAAGAAAAGGCAGCTCAGCTCAGCAGCAAGCCCCGCACCCAGGAGGCTGCAAGACCCCTCTCCTCTGTCTCAGAAGGGTGCTGGCGGGGACGAGGCTGTGGGGCATGTGGCCCTCCTGGCATAGAAGGGTGCAGGGGCCACTCTCCTCCCCCAGCCAGAACACATGCGTGCTCACTGGCGGAAAAGCAAAACTGAAGTGGGATGGGGGGAGGGCACGCGCCCACCCCTGGATGCTGATGGGTTGGGGATGAAGAGAGGCCCTGCACTTTTACGCCAACTGCCTCTTCCATGCCTCAGTTTCCTTACCTAAGAGTGGGAATAAGAGTTTCTGCCTTTTCCCATCCGGGGCGGCCATGAAGCCCGAATGGCAGTGGTGGGAGGGCCTCAGCTCGCTGCCCGCATCGAACAAGTGCCCACTCACTCCCTCCTCCAACCAGCCTGGTGTGCTGAGCCCCGCTGCACCTGGCGGAAGGGCAAGGCTGCGACCCTGCGACGCGGTGGGGCCTCTCGCCTGTCCACGCTGCCGAGACCCGGAGAAGCCAACGCGTCACCACGACCCCCTGTGCGAGCTGCTCCCAGAAGGTCGAGTGCCCACACCAGGAACGCCGCACAGAGCAGCGGAGGAGGCAAGCAAGGGCCCAGCTGGCCTGTCGTGGGGCTGAGGCCGGGGGTGGACGGGCAGCTGCCGTGGGGTGCAGAGGGAGGGCAGCAGCTGCACGACACCAGGTGGTGAGAGCTCACACGCAGGGACGCAGGCAGCGGAAGGGTCACTGTTCCGAGGCCGGGAGTGGACACTGGAGCCGAGAAGAGGGAGCAGAGGATGGGTTTACCTTCGTCCTGCGGATTTCAAGTGACCTGTTTCCCTCTCGGGGAAAGTCCATGGCCCGAGAGCCAGTGGTGCCACCAACACTGGAGGGCCTTTCTCTGGGAGCAGGAGGGAGGACAGGGTCGTGTGGAGGGACCTCGGGGCGGCCACACACTGGCCAGCAGCCCTGGGGCACGGGACTTCTAGCCCTCAGTGTCCTGTGTCACATGCTGAGCACCTGGGCAGGACCAGTGGCCGGAGGCTGGGAACCACATGGGACAAGAGGACGAAGGCCCTGCCCTCTAGAAGCTGCCATGCTACTGGGGTCACTTGGCCCCCCAGCAGCCTTCCCAGTGGACATGGTCATCTGTCCCGGTTTATAGATGACCAGGCTCAGAGGAAGATGACCGTCCCAGCATCACTCTGCTGGGAAGGGAGGGCAGGGGGCAGGATTCAAACTCAGGTCAGGCTCCCAAAGCCATCAGGGAAACCCACTGCCCCAAGCAGTCCTTCAATCCAGTCTAAACCCTGCCCAGTGGTGCTTCAGACTCCCCAGGAACAGGGAGTGCCCAAGCCTTTGAGGGCCGCACCCAGAGTCCTCTCAGGTAGAGACTTGGGCCAGGAGGGGGCCCTCTGCACTGATGCTGTCCCACCCATCCCTCCCTTCTGGACCCCGTCCCACATCCCTGGACCCCATTCTACCTCCCCGGACCCTGTTCCTCCTTCCCTGGACTCCATCCTTCCACCTGGACCCTGTCCCACATCCCGGGCCCCGTCCCACATCCCCGGACCCCGCCCACATCCTCGGACCCTGTCCCTCCTTCCCTGAACCCCATCCCACATCCCCGGGCCCCGTCCCACATCCCCGGGCCCCGTCCCACATCCTCGGACCCTGTCCCTCTTTCCCTGAACCCCATCCCACATCCCCGGGCCCCATCCCACATCCCTGGCCCCCGTCCCACCTCCCCAGACCCCGTCCCACCTTCCTGGGCCCCATCCTTCCCCCTGGGCTCTGTCCCCCACTGGGCTCCGCATGCCTGTCCCAGGGAAACTGCAATGACAGTGAAAGACTGAGGAGGAAGCCGAGCGCCTGCCACCCATCACTGCCCCTGAGCCCAGCAGTGGTGGCCACCTCAGTGCCTTGGCCTATGGCCTTTCCATGGGAGCCACCTGTGTGTCGCTGTGTGTGTGCAGATGTGTGCAGTGTGTGTGTGGGGGGGGTGCAGGGTCTCTGTGTGTGCAAGTGTGTATGGGCAGGAGGAGATTGTGGGTGTGGGTGTGGGTGTCTGTGTGAGCAGGTGTGTACTCTGTGTGTCTGGGTGTGTGTGCAAGTATGTGCGTGTGTGCGTGTGCCTGGGTACTTCCACAGCCGGGCCTGGAGAGGGCCGTGCAGGGCTCTCTGCCAGAGGCAGGCCAGGAGAACACGGCTCCCAGACCCTCCCCGAGAGCCATCTGTCTGTCCATCTGTCCTCAGCTCTCCCCTCCCCGGCCCTTTTCCCCAGTGGTCTGTCGGATCCCCTCTCCTCACTCTGCACCTTCTTTCTTCTCAGCTCCATGGGTCTGTCCCCACTCCAGCTCCGGGCACATCCTTCCCGTGTCCGCTGTGCCCTCCAACCACGGCCTCCGCCAGGCCGGCTCGCCCACCCTCACCCCACTGTCTTCACGGGGTTTCGGGTCTTGGGAGAGACTGCAAGAGGAGGTTGTGAGACCTGTCAGGGCCCAGGGCAAGTCCACCCATGCCCCCCTGGGTGCTGCAGCCACTGGCCCCTCCCCCCATCTCTGCCTCGCTGCTCCACTGCCTTCTCCTCTACATCTGTCTCCCCGTCTGCGTGTCTGTCCCACAAGGACATAGGGATGGCCACCCGAGGAGCGGGACAAACGCTCCCCTCAACATTCACCACATCAGGTCCCACCCTCCCAGGGGCTGCAGTGACTCGGGGGACCCAGCGCCAACACTCCACACAGCGATCCACGACCAGAAACCATGTTGCCCAGTGTCCCTGGGCAGGAATCGTTTCCGCAGAGGCTGAGGAGGACGCATCAGCCGTGGGCAGCCATGGGCAGGCGTGGCCTTCCAGCTGCTCTAAGGGAGCTTCCAAGCTGCTTGCGGCCGCGGTGGGACCAGCTCCGTGGGACAGAATCCTCACCTGTCGTGGCGGTCAGGGGGACAGCACAGGGCTCTCAGAGGTCAGCTGTGGCCCCACCAGCTGAATACACCTCTGTCACTCCTTTGTCATGTGGAACCCACTGGAGAATCGGGGCTTTCTCCCTGCCCGGGACCCACACTCCCGTCTCCACGAAGCCAGCACCAGACTCAAGGCCAGCAGCCATTGGACCAAGTCGACCACGGGAGTGGGGCTGCCTGGAGGATGGGGTGAGGAGCACAGTGGGTAAGCTGACAGCGGCCTTTCCTTGCCGTGCGCACACTGCCCCTTAGTCTGAAATGCCACGTCCCGAGGCTCCGTCTTGCAGAGTCCGTCATTCCTGAGCTCACCCACGTGCCTCACCCCATCCCACATGGAACCCCCAATGCCGAAGGGGGAAACAAACCCCTGCTGCATGGGGAACCTTACGAGTGCCTCTTCCCACTACGGTACAGGAAAATCGGTGCAGGAGATGGCAGCATTGGCATCCGATGTTACAGAACTGGCATTTCCCCAAAGCTTTGCCTTTTGTCTTCCATGCAAAACCCTCCATCCAAGGCCACTGCCCTGCAGTCATCATTTCATCAGTTCAGCCTGAGCCAACATCGCTAAGCTTCTTTCTGTTGCCTCTTCTGTCTCCTCCATGGCGGGGGATCCCCCTGTGTGCTCCGTGGTGGAGGGTCCTCCCCCTGTGCTCCGTGGCAGAGGGTCCCCCTATGTGTTCTTTGGCGAAGGGTCCTCCTCGTGTGCTTGGTGGAGAAAGATCCTCCCCCGTGTGCTCTGTGAAGAAGGGTCCTCCCTGTGTGCTCCGTAGCAAAGGGTCCTCCCTGTATGCTCTGTGGTGAAGGACCCTCCCCGCGTGCTCTGTGGTGAAGGGTCCTCCCCGTGTGCTTCATGGCAGAGGGTCCTCCCTGTGTGCTCCATGGCAGAGGGCCCCCCCGTGTGCTCTGTGGCAGAGGGTCCTCCCCTTGCGCTCTGTGGCAAAAGGTCCCCCCGTGCGCTCTGTGGTGGAGGCCCCTGTGCCTCAGGGCTTGTTTTTTCAGAGGGACAGACACACAACACAGGAATTCTCTCCTTTTCTACTCCAGGACACCATCTCCCACTGGCAGGTGGCCAGGTGTCCATGCCGGGCTTAGACCACCCACGACAAAAGCAAAGGGCAGGAGGCCCGGAGACCCCCAGAGAGGGAGGGGTTGGGCTCAGCCCCCCACCTGCCAGGCACCCTGAATGCTCTGCAGTGTGGGCAGATGGCAGGGACAGGAGCCCGCCCCGTCATGGGTCCCGGGTCGCTGGGTAGAGATGGCTGTGGCCAGCCGAAGGGCCCAGGGTGCAAGTGGGGCCCGGGGACACAGCTTCATGCCTGGCTCTGGGGAGGCTGGAGACAGCTGCAGCAGCTGTCAACGAGGACCAACTGGCCGCCGCCTCCTGGGCGAAGCCCACCCTCTGGAGGCAGAACGGCAGGTGGAGGCAGGGCCTGTGCCCACTTCCGAAGCAGGCTGCCTGGGAACTCAGGCTCCACGCAGCTCTTTCTGTACAGGGTAGGGGGGCCAGTGAGCAGACCCCCAGTCTGGGGCATTGTGCCTCCGAGATTACCTAGTGCAGTGGGTGGGCAGAGGGCGCCTGGCGTAGGTGGGCAGAGGGCGGGCCACCCTGAGTTTGGGCCCCCTGGGGCTGCTCTCTACACCCCCCACGGGTGGGGCTGCACCTGCACAGCAGCCTCCCTGCAGCCTCCTGTCCCTCCCCAGGCCTCTGGGCGGGGGGCGCTCCCGGCTCACTCCAGCTCACTTCTGCTCCCTTCTCAGCTAGTTCTGGGGCACAAGGCGCCCTCCCGCACACCACACTGGGGCGCAGCCCACTCCAGGACACCGAGCCTTTTGCCAGCTCCCTGATCGGAGACCCAAAAATACCCACTGTCCAGGCTCAGGATTGACTGAGCTTTCAACCTTGTTCCCCAGCCACCTCCATAACCCTTCCTTTCTGGCTAACTCCCTTTGCAGATGGCCCTCCAGCCCTTTGGTCTATCCACTGACTCTACTGGCCACCCCTACAAGACACTTTCTGTCTGGCATGCGGTGTGCACCTCCCCAGCTATGCTTTGCTTCGGCTGCTGCTGCCCACCCCACCCTGAAGGTGGAGACCCCCAGCCTACTGCTGTCACCCCAACCCACTGCTGACACCCCAACCTCACTGCTGTTTCCCCAACCCCACTGCTGTTTCCCCAGCCCCACTGCTGTCAACCCAGCCCACTGCTGACACCTTAACCCCAGTGCTGACACCCCAGCTCACTGCCAGCACCCCAGATCACTCTGGCACCCCGGCCCATGCTGACACCCCAACCCCACTGCTGGCTCCCCAGCTCTTGACCACCCGCTTCCGCAGCCCCAACCCAAGAAGGCCGCTCTCCCCCCAGGCGCCCATGATTGCTGCCGGGTTGTGGGCCTCAATGGCTCTCCTGCCCTGGAGAGAATGACTGCCCGAGATGCCCAGGCCCCCAGAGGCCAGCACTGGATTCAGACACAGCCGGGGGCTGTGGCCTCTGCCTTCCTGATGGCCGCCTAGTGAACAAGCACCACAGCATGCAGAGGAGCTTATGCCGCCTGGACGCACCTAAATCCGCAAGAGGCAGGAAAGACCCAGAGACCCATCCCTCCCGGCCCAGCACTTGCTCCTGGGTGTGGCCGTGTGTCCAGCTAGACCCTCTGCAGCTTTGCCCCTGCCCGTCACGGAAACACCCTTTTGCAGCCACACCACCTCCTGCTGGGCAGCCCCTTCCCCCGCATCCACACCCCTGCCCCTCCCCGCACCTTCCCACTGCCCCCACTTCTGACCTGCATGCCCCTCCCCCTCCCTCTTGCTGCCCCAGGTGGACCCACCATCCAGCCTCAGAACGTGGTCTTCACCCGGCTGACCTCAACCACCCCGCCGCCTCCAGCAGCTCTGTCCCCTGCTCCCCAGCACCTCCACCCTGCGCCCAGCACGGGGAGCTGAGACGCCCCTCACAGACGCCCCTCAGACACCGACTTAACTCAACGGGTCACAAGGGTGTGCTCGGTTTGCCAAAAACTCCCCAATCTGTGCACCAAGCATATGCGTGCTTTTCACCTTGTTCCTCATACGTCACTAAAAAGTTTAAAACAAAAGAACTTGGGATAAAACTACAAATTCTCCCCAAGGCTGCGAGACCCACCCTACGCCACTCTGTTAAGCCAACAACATCAGGGCCGCTGGCCGTGGCGCCCCACGGCTCCTTCGTGTGAAGTCTCCCCGACCTGGCACGGCCTTCCTGCTTTCGTCCTGGCCCTGCAACTATGTGACCTCAATCAGCCCCTTTTGTGCGTTTGTTTTATCTCAGCCTTGTTTGTGCCCGACTGAGCACTTACTATCGCTTCCAGCCGTAACTCCCCTGGCAGTGTCCAGAGCTGACGGGTCACTGCTCTGCCGTCCCCCCCAGACCCACCCCGGGGACAGGGATCATGCTCACTCCGCGGTCACAGTCTGAGGTTCCTGGTCAGTATTGAGTTGATATTTGCTGAGACAATGAACAAAACGCTGGCCACAAAGCTGCAGGGCAGGTGCTATCATCCCCAAGTTACAGAGACGGAACTGAGAGTGCGGGAGGGGGACACCTCCACGGCACATGGACAGCTGATAAGAGCCACCAAGCACAGTCCATGCTTAATTCATTTACCCTCCACAGCAGCAGTGCCGTGGCCCTGCCTGTTTTAAGGAGATGAAGCCAAGGCACAGGCCGGCGAGGTATAGGTGTGGAGATGATAAACGGCCACCCCAGGAATTCAAACTCAGGTCCATCCACCTAAACATCCAGCACTTAACTCGAGAGTTGAGATTTTTAAAAACGCCACAGCAGCCAGATTCTCCACAGGTCAATGCAGCAGGTGTACAGACCCACCGTCCCTGTCCCCTTACGAAGTCTGCTGGCCAGCGAGGCCACAACGCCCCAGCCCCAGCGTCTCTCGTGATGACGTGGGGCGAGGACCGGCCACTATTGAGCTGAGCCTGCATGGCCTGCACATCCTGCCTGAGTAGAGACTCTCATTTCAGAGCACAGGAGAGCCGTGAGGGGTTGGAAAATGGTCCTGGGGAGTATTCCGAGACTGGGACGGCTCGGGGCCTGCAATAAGGAGACGAAGGCCTCGGCAGTCCGTGTGCCTTCCTGAGTTCCAGCTGTGAACAGATGTGCAGAGCAGGTCATCTTCAGTTCCAAGGCCTAAGTCTCCACACTAGAGCTGGTGGCACGAAGGAGGTATGAGGCGTGAGGCTGGGCCTGTGGCCAACGTGTCATGTTTGCAAATACGCGGAATGCTGCGGTCTACTCGGCCTTCTACAGCTTTATCTGACTAGTCCCTCGTCTTGTCCAGGCCCTGATGGCAGGTCTCTGAAGTGGGGAGAAGGCTAGTGAAGGCAATCACACGTTCACACAGGCAACCTGAGCCACCTTCTCCTCTGAGTCCTCTTGATGTACCTCTGAGGAATTCTGCTTCCTGGTTCCAGGTGAGGAAATTGCCCATGGCCACATGTGGGAGAAGCAGAGCAGGTTACACCTAGGCCCGTCAGTTTCAGCAATCATATCCTCTCAACTTCATTTGGTTGCTTCCCACCTGCCCCACAAATGAAAAACAGAGGGCAAGGTGACTTGGGACCTGACCACGCCTGAGGGCCCCTCTGGACTGCTCCAGTTTGGCCCTATCCTGTGGGGAGGAATGGAGAGGGGGAGAGGGGCCATGACCACTCAGACCTCATGCTCCTCTTCTAGACCTGAGCCCTGGATTTTCCTGCCCAGATGGCCTGAATCAGTTCCAAAGGCACAGCTTCATCAGGCGTTTCACCAATCCTAGGGTTTCCCTGAGGCCCAGGGGGTCTCTAAAGGCACCTGCTTTGGGGGCATGCACACAGAGCTTGATGGTATATTGGAGAGGTATGATGCCTGCACAGGAGGCCCCCCATGCAAGATGGAGCTGGAGACATGAAGAGAAGGCCAGGCTGTGGAGCAGGGCAGGGGCCAGGCTGTGGGTGTGGCCATGGCAAAGGTTGGCCCCCCTGCTGCCAAGACCCTGCATATAACTGCAAGAGGCCCATGAATCCCAAATTCAAACCTGCCTCCCCAGCTGCTGCACAGGTCTAATGGTCAAGTGAGGGAGATGGAATACACTGTTTGGGGACACTTTACGCTTGACCTGAAACTTATGACCACCTACGCATGCCCCAGGCCAAGCCCTGCCATGCCCAGCTCGGCAGTCCTGCCTCAGGGAACTCGGCGCGGCTCTTCCCTGGCCCTTATGTGTTTTGCTCCCACCCAGTCTGAGCACAAGGCCCCAAGAAGACTTTTGCTCCCCAGATCTGGGGGTCCAGGCCTGCAGTGAGAGCACACCGTGGCAGCAGGTGCTGGAAGGTGCCAGGCCCCGCAGGAGCTCCTGTGAACACGCCTATCACCTCCCTCCCAGTTCTCTTCCGAACATCTGGTTGTCAGAGCGATATA
Source organism: Tamandua tetradactyla (assembly GCF_023851605.1). NCBI lineage: Eukaryota > Metazoa > Chordata > Mammalia > Pilosa > Myrmecophagidae > Tamandua > Tamandua tetradactyla. The sequence goes on from NC_135332.1 coordinate 182,557,180, forward strand.
ATAAGAAATTCTATAAAGACAAACAAACAGAATACCCTGTTTCTTGCAGTTACCATATCAAGCAATATCTGCTGGTCAGATTTCCAGCCAATGTCTGGATGTGTGTTTCACCCTTGCAGACGACACTTATTTTAATAAAGTTGCTTCCTTCTGGGCAACTGCGCACAGCCTGTTCCGGGGCACGGACAGAAGCAATGTCCCGAACATCCTGGCTGGGTCTGAAAGTACTTGTGTGTGCACCCACACACACTTGTGTGTACACGTGTGCATCCAAGTGCCCACGAGTGAGCCTGTGTGAGTGTTCGCGTGTCCGTGTGTTCATATGCTTGGGTGTGTATTTGCACAGGTGCATGTGTAATCCAAAGAAACCAGAGTCAGTGTTATCACAAGAAAAAACACAAGACCAATGTATTTTTCAGCAAAACAAGTCACATAAAATATACCGATTTGATGATTTTTTCCTTTAGCCTTCCAAGTAAACATGAGGTTCTAAAAGAAGCATTGTGATTAATCAGCCACATTTCTTGGCAAGCCCCAAACATCCTATAACCCCCCTGGGTCCCTCCTTGCTTTCTAGGAAGTGTAAATGAGTTCAGCTCCAGCAAGCTTAGTTGTGGGATGTGAGAAGCATGCAAACACAGAAATGCCCTCGGTATTTGACTACCTAGGTGCTTACTTACAGACAGACAGATGTCTGCCCATGGACTGTGTATGTCTATATACTTTTTGCAAGTATTGATTTAGTCCTATTAATTTAGGCCCCGCTGTCCCAGCTGGTGTGGCCAAGCGGCCCCTGCCCAGGTCCCCACATTCAGAGCAGGCAATGCTGACTGGCCGTGCTGCACACTGACCGGTGCTGATACACCAGGGGCAGCATTTGAGTTCATCTACAGAGTCGGTGCAGTTTGTGTGCACGCGCCCCTCCTCCTGAAAGCAGCAGTGCTGCTACTGCCTCCACTGAACAGGGAAAAGTAAGGTTTACAGAAATGAGGTAACTTGTCAAAATAAACAGAAATACCTAGATTCAAACCCCCTCTTAGCCTTGTTGCTATAAAGTCAGGGCTCCTGAGGGACAGAGGACAAGACTGAAATCCCAGGTCTCCCCCAAATCCTCGTACTGAAATTCCCTCCAACCTCGTAAGCCTTCTCGTGGAGGGGCATTGTCTTCAAGACCGCAAAATGGTGGAAAAAGTCTCAGCTGTGCCAATGTATGCCCTTCCAAAGCGCAGTTCTACCCCAAAACATGCAGAGTCACCGAATATCTACGGTAGTAAAATGTCAAGGAAGGGGAATGATTGGGGGAAAAAACGTCCAAAAAGACTCTTTTGAAGGGAAACTAAAGAAAAAAGTATCGAGAGCTACTTAAATACCTAAGTGAAAGGTATTGAACTTGCTCATCTTCTTGGAAAGTAATTCATCTATTAAAAGTCACTAAGCCCACACCCTTGATCCGCGTGCCCAGCTCTTCCCTGTCCTGCCCACCAGCCTCTTGCAGAGGCCGACAAGTGAGCGCGCTGCCACCCCCACGGCCACGGAGGCTGCAATGCCACCACGGCTGCCAGGTGCCCGGGCAGAGCTGGGAGCCAAGCTTCCCAGCATCCACTGCAGCGGGACACACACGGGTTCCGAGAGCCCAGTGGGACCTGCAGTGCTAAAACCCACCAGACCCAGGAAGCACAGTTCGTGATCATGAATTCGGGATATGTGAAGAAATGAGGGTCTGTCCTGACAATTCAAGAAGACACACACATATGTTATAAAGTTAATGACCTAGAACTACATACCCTAACTGAAAATGCATTATTTCTAGTTCACGGAGTCTATGGTTTTAGGCAGAAGCCGAAGCCATCCGTGGGCTCCAGGGGCAACTCTGGTGGTGGGCAGAGTTAGATGAGATTTTTCCCCTTGGTTTATGTAAATAAAAAATAAAGGAAGGGGGCTCTCAGTTTCTCATCATTTTCAGTAATGACCTAGTTAGAAAGAACTCCCAGGCTGCAGTCGGGCTTGCGCAGCCCCGTGACCCAGCCAGCAGCTGGCGTCTCTCTAACCTCTAACAACTTGTCCCCAGAGGACTGGCAAGGACCTCCAGGGAGGGGACAGGCCCAGAGCTGAGGCTACCGTGGTGCCCAGGCCTAGCAGCAGCTTCCACGTGGCTACCCAAACCCACAGACAGCGGGAATAGCTGGGCAGGACCTCTGACCACATGCTTGGGGACATGTGAGTATGGGTGTGTCCTGTGCCCTCCAGTCTCTGAGTGGGCAAAGGAATGTGGGCAGGAGGCAGGAGGGTGATCAGGAAGGACAGACCCTAGTGACAACGAGTCCTCACCAGAGTCTTTACAAGGCCCTCGGTTCAGGAGGACAGGCAGTCCCCAAGAAACTTGCCCAGTGGTCACACCACCAGCTGGCCTCGGAGGCCTCGCCTTGGGCATGTCTGCCAGGTCCCCAGAGGAGGGACAATGACAGGGGGCTCTGCAGACTCTGCTTCTGGCTCAGGGAAGACCGTGGCCCAGCCTGGTCCGGCCTCTTGCTGTGTGAACTGGGAAAAGTGAAGCCATATAGCCCAGCCTTGGCGTCTGACCCCACACAGGTGCTCTCAGCTGCCCTGTCTCCCCCACCGGGACAGTCTGGTCGCATGTCCTGCCCCTCCAGCAGGCCAGACTGACTCCTCCCTGCTCAGGCCTCGGCCGCCTCTGCCTCCCCTATCTGAAACTCACCCTTCACGTCATCCCAAGCTCAACTCATTTTTCTCTGCTCAGATCTTCCACCTGACCCCCTTGCAGCATCTGCTGCCTTTCTTCAAAGCACTCACCACCACACGGAGCTGCCTGGCCACTACCTTGATTTGCTCTATGCTCCATCCCCTTTCCTTCCTGGAAAGTCACCCTAAAAGAAGGATCCACCTATCGCCTTCACCTCTGAAGCCTCGCGCCTCGGAACAGGCCTGGGGGAAGAGCACTAGATGCCGGTGCCTGGAGAAGCGAACCAAGGAGGTACACAGACAGCCTTTAACACCCATTCTTGAGGTTATCAGTAAAAGTGGGTTTAGTCGGGTGCACGGGTGGTTCAGAGGCACCTCACTCACCTTTCACGTGGGACACCAGGTTCAATTCCCAGACTATGCACCCCTCCCAAAAAAAAAGTCCATCTAGAGCATTTCCAAGTACATAAGGAAATTGTGTTATTTACTGGAAATCATTCACACTAGGAGAAGAAAAAATACATGCACTTTTTAAGGAAAGAAGCCTAGTAATTGGCTCATTGGAAGAAGTCAGTCCGTGGGCAGCCCCTCAGTGAGTTGCAGGGTACACCCCGCCTCTGGCCATGCAGCCAGTCCCCACAGGGCCTCCAGGTCGCCTCGCAGGGAGCTGAGACGGGCCGTGCCCATGATCACCGTAGCCAGGGCCCAGCTTGGGGGTGTTGAATCGCGGGTGTTGAATGCTGACCTTTGCCAGTAAGAACCAGAGGTGGCAGGTAAAATCCGTTTCCCCTGACCCAGCAGCAGCACCTCCACTTCCCTCCCTTGCTCTCTCATGGACACGGCAAACCACCACAGTGAAAACTGTCTTGGGGCAGGAGTACAGCTAACCAGGGAAACTGAGGGGTGGGGAGCCCCACAGTACAGGAGCCACCCATAGGCTTTACTGACCACAGGAAAGGGTCAGGGGACCACCCCAGAGTGTCCTCAGAATAGAAGTGGGAGGAGGTCCTATGCTGCGGCCTGCTGCATGCCACAGCTCCCTGGCGGCCACCGAGAAGCTATATAAAGGCTGCGGCGAGCCTTTAATTACAGCTGCCCGGGTCAGGTCCTGTCCTGCCCCGCCCTGCAGGAGCCGAGGCTGACACCAAGTGCCCTGGGGCCCTTCACTCTGCACGGGAACTGAGACACTGAGAGACTCCCCTGGATGCGGCCAGAGCCAAGACCCCTTGGCGTGGCAGAGCCCGGGCAAGGCTGCAAGGAGCGAGCCGGCCGGACCCGAGGGCCTGAGGCATCCAGGGCTCCAGAAAGGCGGGGAGGGTCCCTGGGTGGAAGCCAAGGCTGGTCTCAGTACCACCCGCCGTTTTGTACTGTCACTGTTGATGCGTCCTTACTTTGTGCGTCAGTTTGTAAATACTCTCGTTCAACTGTAAAACAGGGACAATGGTTTATTTAAGTACAGTGAGGTTGCTCCACTTATTCAGCAAAGATTCATGGAGCTGGGCCCTGGTTATGGCTCAGTAATTAAATATCCAACAGGACCCAGGAAAGGGCTTGGAAAGGACACTTGCAGGCAGCAGGTGCCAAACAACAAGAGTTTAACGCCCCGTTCCCTGTAAGCCCGGATCAGTCATTAAACCCTTTGGTTTGTTAAAGCAGAAATGGACTGCCTTTTACAAAGGGGATTTATTGTGTTACAAGTCCACAGTTCTAAGACGTTGAAAATGTCCACACCAAAGCATCCAGATAAAGGTACTTCGACTCGAAGAAAGGCCAAATGGTGTCCAGGGTTTTTCTGTCAGCTGGCAAGGCACATGACTGGCTTCTGAGGTCCTCGTGCCCTTTCGTTGCTTTGTGCTTCTGACTCCAGGGGCTTCCTCTGGAAGGTGTCTGTGGACCCTTACTCAGCTCTCTCCAGGGTCTGGCTTGCTTAGCATCTCACAGGAAGGCACACGGCAAGGTGTGCTGGGTTCTGGTTTCCAGCAGTTCTCCAAGCATCTGTGTCAGCACTCCAAGCATCTTCAAATGTCTGCGCCTGAGCTTTCTCCAAAATGTTCCCTTCTTAGAGGACTCCAGTAAGCTAACTAAAACCCACCTTGAATGGGCGGGGCCACATCTCCATGCAAACAAACTTATCAGGAGTTCCCACCCTACAACAGGTCTGCCCTTACAAGACTGGATTAGGGTTTCAAGAGTATGGTTTCTTTCCTGGGGTGCAGAACAGTGTCAAACCAGCCCACCTTCTATGCATGGGGGCCATCAACAATAAAAGACAAAGAGCAAGGAAACTTATTAAATGAAGTGGCAGAATTAAAGATGCTTCCTAAAAAGTAAAGCTTGCAGGACCAGGCGATGAGAGAGCAGGGTGCCAGACTCCCACTCCGCTCCTTTCTAGCTGTGTTGCCTTCAGAGAGCAAGTCAACACAATCGCCTCTTATCACAATCGCCTCAACGATAAGTTGGGGACCATATAGGGCAAACTCAAACATAGGGTCAGTGCAACTATTAACTGTGACAACATACGCAAGCACAAACTGAATCATAACAGTGTTAGAAAACATCAGTTGGTAATGCTGAGTTATATACTGTATTTGCAGACAGGTGGGGCGTTTCTGCAGGATGATGTGACAGAGAGGCAGTGCGTGGGGCTGGAATTGTAACACAGCTCTTGGTGCTGAACAAAGGCGCGTCCAGGGTGGTCAAGTCCCTCTCCATGGCCCTGGTGCACTCACAGGAGAGGATGATCGACGGCAAAGGTCAGCCTTTCCCAGACAGTCTCCCTTCAGACCCTCGCCAAACTCCAAGATCTAACAATTTTCCTCCGCTAACCAAAAGATGGATGAGTTCAAAACAGAAGGTTTTGTTGGCCATAACTTCAGAGTCATATAATATTCTATATTTGGATATTCTTTGCATTTGGGGAGTGGTGCACCACCTAAGCACTTCTAACCTGCAGAGAGCAGCAAGCCACAGACTCCCAGGTAGCTGCCTTTGATTTCCTCTCAACACTGTGTAGAATGCCCCTCCTATGTGCCAAGCGCTGATCTGGGCGCTCAATAAGGGACAGACTTGTACCTTATATTCTCAAGGGAAAAGACACAGAGCAGGCAGGTAAGCTGTTGCATATATAAATGAGCAGGTGGCAATTATCTGTGGTATAATTATCTGTCAATTGCCTGCTGCCCCAACTAGAGAAGAGCTCCTCAAGGTTAAAGAAAATATCAGACCCACCACTGGCCCCGCACACTCCCCCTGCCTCAGCCTGTGCCCCAGCACAGAGAAAGCACCCAGTGTGTTCCTGAACAAATGGATGAACGGACTGAATCGAGCGGCTACTGCAGTGCGTGGTTGCTGGGCGGACGGGCGGATGCATGGGTGGATGCAGGGATGGTTGGATGGATTGCACTGAACTGAACGGCTACCAAAACACGGCTGTTGAATGATTGAATGGATTGCACTGAATTGAATGATTATTACACCAAAACAGGCATGTATCAGTCTGATTTTCCAGCTCATCAGTGTACAGCAGCTCCTGTTCACGGTAAGTAGCACACAGGCATCTTCTCTGTGCAAAGGGATTTCTGGGCGTTGGAGTTTTGTGATGCTCCTTGATTTACTCTCACTACGTGGTTTCCACTATATTACTGCTAGCTATTTTACTTTGTTTTGCATTGTTTTCAATAGAGGCAATTGCCAAGGGGTTTTGTTTTGTTTGTCACCAGAATATTCTAGGCCATCATTATCTCACATCTGTCCTTACCGATACCGACTCCCCACAGACTCTGCACAGTGTCAGCTTACATCTTCCATCCACGTAGGAACCTGCAGAAGCCTAGATAAAGAGCATTCATGAGCGTTTCTTAACGTGGCCATGGTGGACGTGTGATGTTCTGGTTGGTAACCAATTCCCCATTCTCTTGGTAAGTAAACTCCTTTTCTTGGGGGATGGGGTCAGGGGGTGAACTGCACCCCTAATCTTAGGTTTAGTGCTTGAGGCCCAAGTCGGTCAACTTAAGTCCAGCCCTGGGCTTCAGCGCCTGGTCCAGCCAGACTGAATCCTGGGACTGGGGATAACAGTCCCCTCTCCTCCTTGCTCTGCTGTGCTGGGGTCTCTGTTCACTTCCCACATCCATTCTCACCCTTCTCTGCCCATCTCTGACTACAAGTATCAGCTAACTGGAGGCACACGCCAAGTGTGAGGCAGGAAACTTCCTTCCCGTGCCCCCTGCCAGGGCATCCTGCTCCCATGGCAGCAGCTGTAGCTTCTGTCCAGTAGCCCTGCTCAGCCCCCATGAGGCTTCATCACTTTTCATCCCTTCCTGTATCCTTTCCCTCACTCATTTTCCATTCTCCCTGTTGCTAGCTCCAGGAGCCCCTATCCCTCGCTGTTCTCACCCTCCTCTAAACAGAACTTTCACCAGCACTTCTTTATTGCTGGGCCCTGGGTGGCACAGACTGCTAAGAGAGGAGTGAACCTAGAGACCACAGTTTCATTGGTTGAAGCTACTTGACCTCTGGCCGTTGCGATCGCATGTGACTGTAAATTTGCTTTATTCTTCAAGCCAGTTTCAGTTGGGTTTTGGTTAGCTGTGACCAAAAGCACCATCTGTGATTCAGAACCAAAGCCAGTGAAGCGCGTGTTCTTTGGGGCCCAGGGACAAGCAGCCACCCCACAGAGGGGGTGACCCGGATGCTGTGCCTGCCCTGCCGGTCCTGTGAAGTTGTACTTCAAGTCTGGCGTCAGCCTTGCTGAGCTCCTGAACAGTCTTAGACCTGGCTGGCGGGAGGAGGGAACAGCAGCACGTAGGGTCTAGGACTCACCATGCCTCCCAGGTCCCCCATCAGTGTTCTGGGTGGCCACTGTGCCCACCTGACTGCTGGCACAAGACCAGTCCCCCAGCCCGGCCTACCTGGCCACCTCTCGCCTGCTCGGCTCACCCCCTTGGCCTGTGCCTGAGGGCCCAGCACGCTTTGGAGCTCAGCATTCTGAATGTCACAGCAATAAGGAGACTGTCTTCAACTTATGAGACTGGAATGAGGGTCGAAGTCACGATGGCAAGTCCCCAAGCAGTGCCTTACAGCACAGGGCAGGTTCCCTTCACTGAGCCCTCTGGAAACCCACTTCCTCTTGTGGAAAACGCTCACCCACCCCGCCACCCTCCTTTCCGACGCTTCCAGCAATCCCCGCCAGCCCTCCCTTCTCCAAGCGCACCAGGCCCTGACATAGCGCCACGTAAAACCTCCCAGCACCTGCACCCTCAAGACCCGACAAGCTCCCACTCCCCTCCTTTTCTTCAGCCACAGGCCAGTGATAGTTCATCAAACCAGGTGGCATCCCTCAAGCCCATGAACCTGTCCTGCAACTCACGCTCACCCTTCGAAACCACCTAAGCACCACCTCCTCCAGTGAGTCCTCCCGCATTATCATGGGCAACACCCACCATGAGACTCTGTCCCTGTGTCCACAGAACTTTACTCTGTGGCCCTACCTTGTTACATGTGTCTGTCCTGCCTTTCAATTATGCACATACTGTGGACATGGGCTGTGTTGTAGTTTTGCTTTTTGTAGCTCCAGAAACTACCCCAAAGCCACACAATAGAAAATGCTCCATAATTATCTGCTGAATCCAGTGTTTGTTCATTGGGCCGCAGACCAGGCACCCCCTGGACCGGGCCTGAGTCCACCCTGTGGCTTGGTGCCCAGCTGCCCCAGCCTCTAGCACCTTCCACCACTGCCCCCCCCCCCCCCTGCTTTTCCTCTTCTGAGGCCGAGGAGTGACTCCCTGGGCCCCCTTCCCCGCGGGCTATTCAGTCCTCCAGCTGACACTCTGGCCAGGCCACTGCTGGCCCTGGAGGGGGAAGCTACCCAGCATCCATTAGGGCTCCAATGGAGCAGGCAGAGGGGAAGCCATAGACAGGCTGGTGGAGGAGACCCCACTCCATCCTTCCTGCCCTGAGGAGGGGGCTCTCCTCAGAATGTCCTCGCCAGGGCCTGAAGGTCAGGTTTCTGGGTCAGAGTTCCGGGTGCCATCAGCTCTCTGCCTGCTGGACACACACCGTGTCCCCAGCCTTGCCGTCCCTATCTCATCCTCCAGCCCTGCCCTCCCCGCCCCATCCCCCAGCCCTGCCCTCCCAATTCCCCAAGCAGGAGGAACAGACTCCAAACAGGAAAGTTGGAGACCTTGGGTTATCTTAGGTCTCCAGGTCAACAGCTCTTGGCTTCGGACTTAAGCAGCCCCTGGCCATCTCCGGAACTGGATGGCACCTGCTACTGTCCACTAAGTCTGCTCAGTTTTTTCATGAACTGTTCTTCACTGCAACCCCCTGGGAGAAGGAGGGACGCCATGCTTCACCCCGACATGTGCACCCAGATGGGGCATTAAGAGCGTGTCTCTCACCTCCAGGCACTGCTCCCACAGAAACGCCACCTAATGCCTCCTACCTGGAAGCTGGGGGTGGGGAGGCGGTGAAGGCAGCCCTGGAAACCATCCTCTTTAATCCCGGAGCCCTTTTCACCCCCGGACCCTGACTTTGCCTCCCTAAGGATGGGAAGCTTTCCTGACAATAAGGGTGGGCACTAGGTGTTTTCTCTGCAGGCTGCTCCTGTTACTGAACCTGGGAAAGGGGACTTCTGTGGCCTCTGCCACCCCCCACCCCACCCGGTACAAGCTCAGGCCTCCGGTGAAAAGGCTGCACCGCCCCCATCTTCTCGCCGAGCCTCGTGTCTGCGGGCACGCGGGGCCAGAGGGGTGGCAGGGCCCGAGACCCCCAGACACTCACTCTCGCAGAGGCGTCGGCGCAGCTGGCCACGGATCTTGTCGATGGCGTCGAAGTCGGACACGTGGAAGACGTGCGCGGCCTTGGGCTCCGAGGCCATCTCCTCCAGCTCCTCCCGCAGCGCCGCGCCCACGCCCACGGCGAAGATGCGGATGCCCGCCCTGCGCGCGGCCGAGGCGGCGTCCAGCACCAGGTCCTGGCTGCGGCCGTCGGTAAGCAGGACAGCCACCTGCTTGAAGGCGCGGTCTCCGGGGCGGCCGCCGGCCTGCGCGGAGAAGCTGCGGCCCGTGAGGTAGCGCAGCGCGTCGCCCGTGTTGGTGTAGCCCCCGCGGTAGGCGAGGCTGCGCGCCGCCGCCTGCACCTCCTCTCGCGTGGAGAAGCGGCCCAGCTCGAAGGCGGTGCTGGGCCGGTCGCTGTAGCGCACGACGCCCACGCGGGTGCGCTCGGGGCCCACGTCGAAGGTGTCCACCAGGTTGGCCACCCACTGCCGAACCTTCTCAAAGTCCTCCTTGCCCACGCTGGATGAGGTGTCCAAAAGGAAGACCAGGTCGTAGTGGACGGTTTTGCAGCCTGCAGGGGGTTGGGGGGGGGGGTAAGAAAGGATGTCTTAGCAAGTGGGTGTCCTGTGGAGGGGGCCTTGTCGTGGGACCCCAAAGCGCTGCCACCAGGTCAGCCAGAGACTAACCCAGAGGCCTGTGTGGCCCCTCATGGCTGGGGGGGCGGGAGGGGGGGAGGCTTGTCTGAGCCGCAGAGCCCCATGAGGCAATAATGATGGGTTCTCCAAGGCTGCCAGGAGGTTCAGCAGTATTATAGATAAAAATATATAATAATGATCCACCTTCAAGCACGTCACCCACTTCACTTTTATTTTGGCGAAAAAGTAACTTCATTGCTTTTAACATTTACTGTAAGTAAAGCATGCTCAGAAAAGCCAGAAAGGCAATCAAAAATGTTTTAAATGTCCATATTCCCATCTACCGAGAGATAAGTACAGTTCAATCAAGACGTGTACACTTTCAACTCTTTTCACGTGGCATACAGCTGTTGGTGTATGAGCCGGGCACCGCGTCCAGCGTTATTGTAGAACACATTTCCAGCCTGCTCATGCCCAACTCCAGGCTACAGAGCTTTCACTGCCTGGAAGAACTGAATTTATTTAGCCAGTGCCTCTCATTGGATATTTAAACAGTTCACAGTATTTCACTGTTACAAATAATACAAAATATATTGCACTCATATATTTAAATATAAACTTACAGAAGTTGTACAATATGCCTTTTATAAACATATGCTGATATTGTTCTAAAAATAAATTTTATATAAATGATAAAATGCTAAAGATTAAACAAAATGAAAACAAAATGAGGCATTCCATAAGTTATTTCTGGTCTTCCCAGCAACCCTGTGCAGGGAGCCTGCTCATCCCCATTTTAATAGTAGAGAATATGAGGAAAATATTTTCTGAACTCCAAAAGGCTGGACAAATAGACAAGGGAACTACCAAGAAGCCCCAGCTCTGACTTGGCCATTCCACCAGCAAGGCCTCTAGGTGCCCTGGAAAAACATGTGGCTAGTTATAAAAAGGAGGAAAGAGAAAAAGGAAGATGGTTACGCTTTCGAATCAGCACAGGTGAAAGACTGATGGTGGCCATCGTGTGTGAGAGCCTGAGGAGTGAGCGCTGCACACCTGCAAGGATGCAGGGGATTTGTCACACTTGTACTCAGAGGCCTTAGAAGGCTTGTAAAGGAGGGCATCGCTTCATCCACCAAAGTTCATGACTGACTATGAAAACCGTCAGACAGACGCAGGGGTGACATGAGCAGAACAGCGGCTCAGCAGCGTCGCCAAGCAAAATCCCGGCCGCAAAAATTAAATAAAGCAAGGAATCATGGAGCAGGATGCTCTGAAGCCATACGATGATGGTTGTAAAAGAGTCTTCATTACCAGCCTGGATGCATTTTTCTAACTTATTGTCCATGTAAAGACTCTTTACAAAACATTAGATAAAAATAGAATAGAATTTCTGGAAAGGAAGCCTATGTCTGCAGGTATCTGTGTGTGCAGTTGCATAGCTATCCTTGGTAGAACCTGCAGGGGAAAATGTTGCTTACCTCTGGGCAAGCAGAACTATGAGTGATCTTTATGATTTTCTTTGTAGCCTTTTATAGTCTCTGATGTAATATTTGCAAGCAATCAGTTTAAATAAAACAGGAAAAGGAGCAAAAAGCTGTATGCATTTACACACACACTTACTTTCCTCCTGCAGGCTGAGCCAGTGAGCCGCTAGAATTTTCCACATCCCCCTTCCCTTCTAACTTTAAAGTCAAAAATGGATCCCTAATAGTATTAGAGCTTTTGGAGTATGTTTGCCCAGCTGTGTGGACTCAAAAATCACTCCTGGGGAGTTTTTCTCCTGGATTGTCTTTGCAGCAATAATGTCCCCACCTGTTTGAGCTAACTGGGACTGGGGTCCAGGCCAGACCCAGCCTGTGGGAGGTGACACTGGAGTCAGTGTGCCTGGAGGCTGCCGAAGGCCAGTGGGCTCAGGAGGCCACTGTGAGGGGCCTTTCTCCCAGAGCTGGGGGAAGACTGAAGCATGGATGGTGGGAGTGAAAATGAGTGGAGAAAGGCCAAGGAGGAGTCACTGCACACTTGCTGGGTTTTAGCAAGCTGCGAGAGCACTCGGGACTCATCTCCTCCTCGTCAAGTGGGGAAAGCCTTCACCTGCGGCATCTGAATGTGGCTTCCTCCTGCTGCCCTGTGGACTGTCCATGGGCTTCTCCATGCAAGCCTGCCGGACACTGCTCCACCCTGCAGGCCCTTCCCTGGGTCTTCGCTTGGCCAGGCGCCCCCTGCCCTTCCAGACTGTTCACTCCTGGTAGCTGTGTCCTCCCCACCATCCTGGCCACCCCCTCTGGCTGGACCTCAGCATGCCCCTCACCCCTGGGTGGGTCCCAAAGCCCTCCAAGACCAGACAACGCCCAGGGCACCCACCGTTCCACCCCTCAAACCCGCATACACACCTGCTCGATTCAAACTCACAGCCCACTGTATGACTGACTCAAGGTGTGTCGAGGCAGCGGCCCTGTCTACACACCCACATGTGCACACACGCCCACACATACACACACACTTGTCAGATGACTGCAGCATTCTGTCACTTCCACTGAGTCAATCATTACATCATCTGCCTGACACTCCAGCACCCACTCACACACGTGTGTGCCCGGCTCACCTGCCCTCTGGGCATGGCAACCAGCCCCGCTCCACAGCAGCAGCGTGAAGAGGACACCTGCTGCGCTCCCTCGCAGGCTGCCCATGGCTCCCTGGGCTCGGGACAAGCGATTCTTGACCAGGATGCCACGCCGTTGGACTCTACTGGACACCTGTGTGGAGAGAGACCCCCTCAGTGGGCAGTACCTCAGCCAACAGGCTGCGGGAGCCAGCTGGGACCCCCACCCCACGCCAGGGGAACCCCCCCACCCCGCCTGCAGGGGACTCCTCCACCTTGCCTGCGGAGGAACCCCACCCTGCCAGCTCTCCTTCCAGTCCACTGTGTGGCCTTCTCCAGAGCAAGGCCACTGTCACCACCCCTCACGGATCCCCCCACTCCTTCGACCATCTCATACAAATGCCCATCATGCCCCTGCCAGGCCCCAAGACAAGACGTGGGGGCAGAGAGGAGTGGAACAGGGCATCCTTGCTTGGGGACCCCGCAGCCGGCTAAGGCTGGGAGGTTGCATCCCTGGGGCCCACTGCACATCCGAGACCCGCCAAGGCTGCCCACCCCCCCAGCCTTCTCCCACCCACGCCCCATGCCCCACCACCTTGTACGCGGGAGCCATGCAGGCCAAGTCTGCAGCACTCCCTTGTCCCAGTGGAAGGGATCCCCTCTGCCTGAGCTCTCCACACCCACCCTGACATCCCCTGGCAGTCCCGGGCTCAGGTGTCCCCCTCTGGGAAGCTTTCCCAGGCACCCCACCTCCTAGATGTGGGGGGCCACTCCCCTGCTCCCTCCAAATCCCAAGCCTCCTTTCTGCTGGCAGCGCCCGACACTGCAATTATCCATCAGCTTCACATCTGCGCACAACTGACTCAAGGCCAGCTGTCAGTGTCCACGAATGGAGGAAGAAATGGAGACTGCGTCAAGGGGTCCAGAGCTTCCACCCCAGCAGAGGCAGGAAGCCACCTCCAGGGTGAGAGGCAAACAATCATCCTGAGAGCTGTTCTGCCACAAGCATCAGGCAAAACCACTCATGATAGAATTCAACAAATCGACACGTATTAAGTGGGTGGCCTGAGAGCGAGCAGGAGCAAACGCATGCAGTCCACGCTCCTTTATACATTGCCAAACGGATGTGCCAAACAGATGCAGGCATCAGAAACGACCCATGAGTGGGGGCATGGAGGACCACCGACAAGGCCCCCATGCCCAGGCGCATCCCCTGCAGCCTTGTGCCCCATGAGCGCCCCAGACCTGGGCTGGACGCCACAGCAGGGGAGCAGCTCAGACACGCGGGGGTGGGAGCTTCTCTTTTTATTGCATTTTCTGAACCCTGTTGATACTTCTCATCAAAGACAATTTGATATGATTTAAAGTGTTCCTGCTAATCAGAAGGAAGCTTCCAAAAGCATCAGCGGAGCAGAGCTCAGTGACAGGCACAGGCAAACCAGCCTTGGGATCGTGCTGCATTCTTCCCGCTCTCACTCATGCACACACACACACACACGTGTGCACACACACGCACACATTCCCATGGGGTCACATCAGGAGAGCAAGCTGCCATGGGGCCCTCTCCCCCACAGCCCTGCCCTTTTCTGTCCATCCCGCCCGCCCACTGTCCTGTGGAACTCCACGTAGAAGCTGCTTCTGTCGGGTGACGTGACCTGTCCTGAAGTAGGACTCAGCCCCGTCTTTGGGGCAGAGGCGTTCATCCAAGGAAAATCAGCACTGGTCCCTCGTCTGTTGTGGATGCCTCGGCCACACCTTCAGCCCGTGTTTCGGAGGCCTCGGCCAGGGACAGACACTCGCCAGACCCACTGCCCGTGAAACGTCCCTGCACAGCACCTCCTGCTCGACCCTCTGCCTCTCCAGACAACCATGAACAGCTTCTAATCAAATAAATGCGTCTCCACAAAGTCAAATGGACAACTGTGTGCTAGGCTTTAAATCAAACGGCTGATCAATTCCCTTTCGGGTCCCCTCAAGTCCCCGGTGCCGCCTGCATCCTCCCGATGGAAATCCCGTCTCTGTTTCCCATATCCTGGGCCCCTCTGCTGGGCTGGAGGCTCGGGCTGGGTGCTTGGTCTCAGGGGATGCACTACCTCACCTCCTCTTCTCCCCTCCGCTCCTTCCCCACCTTCCTGAATCCACCCTTGCTTGGTTCGCACACCTACCTTCTTCCAGCCTGGTTGGCCCAGGCCTCTGTGCAGCAGGTGCCTTGCACTGTGCCAGGACCTGCTCCTGGGCTTGTCCCACCCAGGGCCCTGGTGGCTCTGAGGGCAGGGTCTGGCTCTTCCTCATCTCCAGAGCCGCAGGCCTAGTGCAGGGACCAGTGGAGAGTGAACCCTCAGCTCAGGCTCACACCTGAAAGCCAGAGCGGGAGGGCACACGGCCCATGCTGTCTCTGTGTGTTCCATGATACAGCAAGTCCAAATGTCAGCAGCACCCATGGAGCCGCTGCTTCAAAACATGTCCTTTGGGGAATCTGGGTTAAGACAGAGGGTGGGCAGGTGGGATACAATGAAACGGTTGCAGTTGGTCAGCGTTTATCAGGCCTCCAGGAATTGCAGAAACTGGACACCAGCCAGGTGGTCTCTCCAGGTGTTCAGACCATTCATAGGCATCGACCTTCCCAGAGCATCAACCATCCCAACTTCACAGATGAGGAGGAGGCAGCCCAGAGAGGGTACAAGAGAGGCCTGAGGTTACACAGCCAGGAAGGGACTGAGTCAAATGTCCAGCCAGGCCTATTATACTGACTTCAACTTAACCTCTCTCCTCCACAACTCCGTCCGCACTGGACTCCAAGCCCATGGAGTTAGAGGTCGGTCTAGAGTGCCAAAATCTCCCGGACCCAGTCTGCAAGGGAGTAGGGCCTCAATAAAACACAATAAACAGAGGGGTCCATAACTGACTGTGTGAATAAAGGCAGCGTGAATGATGTAATTACTGTGGCGACTATGAGCGCACTAAGGACGCTCCATCAGAAAGAAGGGGCCTGAGGACAGAGAGCGATGGGGAAGGGCCCAGCCAGCCCTGTACAAAGCCAGACCGGCTTTCCTGGCTCCTGCCGGGGCCGCTGCTCCCCACCCAGCTCAGATGTGCTGCCAGCCACTCCCAGCCTGGCCTGAGTGCTGCTGCCTCTGCCCTCCCCCACCCCTGCCCTCAGGTGCCACCCCAGGCCCGAGCATTCCTGGGGTGTGGGAGCAGTGACCATTTAGACGTAAACCCAGTTACGTCTTTGTTGGAGCCCACAGGTGCTCCTCTGCCAAGGAGGGAGAATGGGGGCAGCAGCAGATCAGAGCAGTCCCCAGGACCTGATAAGGGCTCTCAGCCCAGTGATGGAAGATCAGGGGGACACATGGGGCAGGAGATGGGCCTCGTCAAAAGCACAGAGCTCCTGAGCAGAAGGGAGGATGTTACGTCGTTACTCCTTCCTTTGTGTGTATGTGTCTCTCAGTCCTGCTGAGCATGGGATCATCCTCACCAATGCTTCATTTGCATTTTGCACACTTATTCTACAGATGGGAACTCAGCCCTTGCAGACCCTACTGCGGGGCATGTATGAAACTAATATGTACCCCAGAAAAGCCATGTTTAAATCCTGATTCAATCTTATAAGGCTGAAACTTTTGATTAGACTATCTCCAGAGATGTGGCTCCACCCATTCCAGGGGGGGGTCTTGATTCGTTTACTGGAATCTTTAAAAGAGGAAGCATTTTGGAGAAATCTCAAAAATGAGAGAGCCAACAGAAACCTCAGAGTGGAGCTGACACAGAGCCTACAGAGAGAGAAGACACATGGATGTTTGGAGATGCTTGGAGCCCAGCAGACGTCACCATGAGATGTGAAGTAAGCCAGAACGAGGAGAGCACCACGGGAAGCCAAGAGAGGAAAGCCAGCCCCAGAGAGGCAAAGTGAGGACCCCCCACAGAAACAGAAGCTGAAAGCAACGGAGCCCAAGAGCAGGGGAGCAGCAGATGACAGCCACTGACTGCCCAGCTGGCAGAGCTGTTCTTGACCCACTGGCCTTTCTTGAGTGAAGGTAACCCTCTTACTGGTGCCTTAATTTGTACATTTTCATAGCCTTAAAACTGTAAACCTCCAACTTAATAAATTCCCTTTCGAAAAGCCATTCCATTTCTGGTATACTGCGTCCTGGCAGCCTTTGTGAACTAAAACACATGCCAAGTCTGCTGATGCATTCCAGCACCCATACCCTGGGGGTCACTCATTCAGTAAAAGTTTTGAGCTCTGAGGAATGGAAGCAAACCCAGGGGAAAGGACGACTTGGAGAAACTAAGCAGAGACGTCTTCCCCGGTCTAAACTGAGAACTGAGCATGCCCCAGCTGTCAAGGGGACCCAGCCGTGAGAAAGGCTCGGTCCCTGATGGGATACAGGAGCTGCCTGGACCCAGCTCTACCAGGGAGGGGTAGGGTTCCCCTCACCCACATCTGCGGGGGCCACTTCCAAGGCTGAATGCCACCCCAGAAACGGCTCCCTACCTTAAACCCCTGAGAAGTTGAAGGTCCCCAAAAGCAAAATCAGGAAAGTTGAAGACAGTTTCCTTCTCCATCACATGGAGCCAATGTCAGTAAGCAATTTGGAACAATGCCCTGTCGCGGATCCCTGTCCAGTCCCTGGAACGTGTGAGCATGTTACATGGCGAAGGGGGAGGAAGCTGCAGAGGGAGTGAAGCCCGCTACTGAGCTGACCTTAAAATAAGGAGCTTGTCCTTGATTCCCCAGGGCGGGGGTGGGGGGGGGTGGCTTTGTACCCACATGGGTCCTGAAATGTGGAACAGGGAGGCAGGGTCAGGGCCAAAGAGATGGCAGCCTGAGAAGACCCATGGGCTTGCTGGCTTTGAAGATGGAAGGGGGCCACACGTCAAGGCAAGGCAAGAGCATAAGAAGCTTCTAGAGCGAGGAAAAGCAAGGAAACAGGTGCTCCCCAGGGCGTCCAGAAGGAATGCAGCCCTGCCTGCACTTTATTTTAGCCCAGTGAGACACTTTCAGACTTCTGGTCTCCCAAACCGTAAGATGACACGTGTGCTGTTTTAAGCCACTTGGTTTGTGACGATTTGCCCCAGCAGCCATGGAAACTAATCCAGACCTGGAGGATTGTGAGGCTTGAGGGGAGGGGACGCTGCCAGGGCCCAGGGCCACCGCTGGGGTGCCTCTCCTGGTGATGGCCCACTTTGTCGCAGGCTGGACCCCTGCGGCTCTTTCATGGGCCTGGGGCCGTTTCTATCTTCTTTCCTCCCAAAGGCATCGGGGCAGGCTCTGTGTCCTGAGAGGAGGGGCGGGAACCGCGCTGGCCGCCGGAGGTGCCCCAGGGCTTTAATGAAGATGCCGCCGCCAGCACCTGGTCCGAGGCCCCTCCACTCCCATTACCCAGGTCCAGCCGCAGCACTGTCCTCTCTCTTGAGATTCGGCCGCCCGTCGGTGCCAGCGAATGGGAAGCAGGCGCCATCAGCGCTCATGGAGATAGGGGGAGGAGGGGGCGTGCGGGGCTGAAGGAGGGCGCTGTGCGGGTTTCAGGGCCTGCTCTGGAGCCTGAGTGCTGAGATCTTAGAAGCGACAGCACCTCTCTGGGCCCGGCCTCCTCACGGGTGAGGTGGGGACTTCCACGCGCTCACTCACTCCCTGGGGCATGGGCTCAGCTGCTAAGGCCTCGCTAACCGGAGCCGAAGCCCCGGCACCATCCAAAGTGACCTCGCTCCTGGGGTGGCCCTGGCATGGGTGGAGAGACCCTGTGAGGTGCCACAGAGAGTTTCTATCTTTACCAAAGCCTCACGTGGGCGTGGGCACCTCCACCTCCGCGGAGCCAGCTGAGGTTGAGGGAGATACAGGCCCGGCGAAGGAAGCCAGCGCAGGGTGTGCGGGGGGCACTGGGGGCGCCGGGACGCGGGGCGCGCGGGTGTGCCTGAGCGGCGCGGGCGTGCGCAGGGAGTGAATCAGGACCCCTCTCCTCTGTGCCGAGCGCCATCCATCTGTCCGGCCTGCGGACTCTATCCAGGCTGGGACGGTGTCTCTTTGCTGAGTTGAAAGCCTGTGCGGGAGAGGCCCTGTGCGCTGCCTTGACCAACGTCCTCTCTAGGGGCACAGCTAGCCTGCAAGTCCAGGTCCCCCCACCACCAACGACGAACGGCCTTCCCCAAGCTCACACCACGAGCCAGAGGTGTGAGGCCAAAGCCCGTGCTCCTTCCAGCCCTAAAGCGAACAGCTCCCGTGGTTTTGCTCAGTGCCAGGTGCTGCCCAAAGGGCTTCACACACCGGGGCTGAAGCAGCATAGGAAGCCGAGGCCGCGGGCGAGGGGAACCCTCACGACTCCGCACCCACCGCGGCTTCTCTCAGGGTGTGGGGTCGGGTGGGGCAGCACTGACTTTTCTTTCTGTTTTTTTAAGCGTTTTACTTTGAAACTTTGTAACTTAGGGGAAAGTTAGAAAAATGATACAACCCCATACAGAGAACCCCAACATACTCCTACCCTTCCAGAACCCAGATCCACCAACTTCAACATTTTCCCCCATTTGCCATATCATTCTATCAATCCATCAATCTGTCAATCCACCCACCCGGGCCCTACATTTAATTGTCATCATATATTTAGTTGTTCTTTATTTTTTTTAAATTGTAAGAATACACATACAACAAGTCTTTCCCATCTCAACCACTCCAAGCATAACATTCAGGGGAATTAATCAAGTTTGCATTATTGGGGTGCCCTGACCACCCTCCAGTACTGAAACTTCCCAGTCTCCCCAAACAAAACCTGCACCCACTATGCATCATGCCCCATCCCCTGCTCCCCGATAGCCTGTGCTCTACCTGCAATCTCCATGAGCATGTGCCCCAGCATTTTCTTTGTAGTTACCACGAGGCTTAAATTTAAGATCCTAAATGTACAGCAGTCATTTTGCTCTGATACTACTAATTTCAACAGCACACAGACTACTGTTTTATGCCCCTTCCCCCTACCTTTATGCAGTTCTTATCACAAATTTCATGTTTGTGAATTATAAGTAAATTATAAGTCCCAAACCATTGATTAATCATTATTTCTTATGCATTTTTCTTTTAGATCCACTGTAAAAAGTGGAATTATAAACCCAAAGTACAATAGTACTGGTACCATGTGGTACCCTCACCAGAGATTTTCCTTTTTAAAAAAAGTATTTTTATTTAGGAGTATCCACACTCATATGGTCCATGTATATTACACAATCAGTGGCTCACAATATCATAGTTGTGTGTTCTTCATCATGATCATTTCTAGAACATTCACATCACTCCAGAAAAAGGAATAAAAAGGAAAAAAAGAACTCAGACATCCCATACCCCTTATTCCTCCCTCTCAACCACCCACAGTATTTCAATATACCCACATTTTAGCTTATATCTTCCCCTATTATTTATTTCTTTTCTTTTTTTTCCTTTTTTTTTTTACTTATCTGTCCATGCCCGGGATAAAAGTAGCATCAGACACAACGTTTTCACAATCACACAGTCAAACTATAAAAGCTATAATGTTATACAATCATCTTCGAGAATCAAGGCTACTGGAACACATTTCAGAAGTTTCAGGCACTTCCCCAGACCCTCCAATACATCATAAACTAAAAAAGGATATCTATATAATGCATAAGAATAACCTCCAGTATACCTCTCAACTCTGTTTGAAATCTCTTGGCCACTGAGACTTTATTTTGTCTCACTTCTCTCTTTCCCCTTTTGGTCAAGAAGCCTTTCTCAATCCCATGATGCTGGGTCCCAGCTCATCCCGGGATTTCTGTCCCACGTTGCCAGGGAGATTTACACCCCTGAGAGTCATATCCCACGTAGGCCAGAAGGCAGAGAGTTCATGTGCTGAGTTGGCCTAGAAAAAAGGCCACATCTGAGCAACAGAAGAGGCTCTCTGGGGGTGACTCTTAGACAATTATCAGTAAGCTTAAACTCTCCTTTGCAGGAATAAGCTTCATAGGGGCAAGCCCCAAAATTGAGGGCTCAACTTATTGAATTGGTTGTTCCCACTGCTTCCAAGAATACCAGAAATTTCCTAGATGGGGAAGTTTAATTTTTCCTCCTTTCTCCTCAGTCCCCCAAGAGAACCTGGAAAATGATTTTATACTCTGCCCAAATTATACTGGTATGTATTGGGGTTTCACACTAATCTGTACAAACTAACGAGGTCTCAGGCTCTATTCCAGATTCCATGTAATTATAGTGCTCAAGTAAACTGATCACACAAGTTAAAATAACGCGCTACCCAAAATGCAATTTTGCACCAAATAAACATCTTTCCCTTTGATCTCACACACAGCTTGAAGTTTGAAATATGGGCCATATCATTCTTTACCCAGTATTCTTACCTTCGTCCTATCCAGATCAGCTTCATTCATATCTCTTTTCATCTTTTTAAACAGTTGTTGAATAGGGTAAATTCTTTCACAGCTTCGAAATCCAGAAACAACAATTACCACTCCAGACTAAATGTGACTGTTATAAGAGCTTACAATCCAGGCCCCAGTTTTCTCATAAGTAGTCTCAAATGAGATCACACTACATTCGCTCTTTTGTTTCTGGTTTATTTTGCCTCACCAGATGTTCCCCAGGTTCATTCACATTGCTGCATGCTTCACATCTTCGCTCCTGTTTGTAGCAGCCCCTGTGTGTGACCATACGTTTACACCATTGTTCACCAATCAACTTCTCAGTCAATGCATCTTTCAGCCACCTCTATCTACAGGCCTCAGAAATAATATTCAAAGTCAACAGTCCATCAACACTCAGAAAGAGAAGAAAAAGCTACAAGGTATATTAAGTCAGAGTCAGGATAAAACCCTTCGAAGAATTGGAGAATTAAGAGAGGAGCTCCAAATGGATCAGCAAGCAAAGAAACATCTCCAAGAGGAGTTTGATGCATCTTTAGAGGAGAAAGATCAGTATATCAGTGTCCTCCAGACTCAGGTTTCTCTCCTGAAAAATCAGTTAGGAAATGGTCCAATGAATGTTGATTTACCTAAACCACTCCCAAGGTACACGATGAGGGGAGGGACAAGAGTTAGAAGGAGGTTTAGATTTTCTTTTGGTGAGGGTGTGTGTATTGGCTCCTTGATGACCGATTCGATGTCTTATGATTTGTTTGTTGAGGTCATCTATTTCTTCCTAATCAATGCTGGTTGTTCATGACTCTTTAGGAAGTTGTCCATTGTATCTATGTTGTCTAGTTTATTTGCATATAGTTCCTCATAGTCTCCTTTCATTATCTCTTTTATTTCTGCGGGGTCAGTGCTTATATCCCCTCTTCCACTTCTGATTTTATTTATTTTCATCTTCTCTCTCTCTCTCTTTTTGGCAACCTAGCTAAGGGTCCATCGATTTTATTGATTTTTTCAAATAACCAACTTCTGGTTTTATTAATTTTCCCAATTGTTTTTATATTCTCAATTTCATGTATTTCTGTTCTGATAATCATAATTTCATTCCTTTTGTTTGCTTTGGGGTTAGTTTGCTGTTTTTTCTCTAGTTCTTCCAAGTGAACAGTTAATTCCTCAATTTTGCTCTTTGTTCTTTTCAATATAGGCATTTAATGCAATGGCAAGAGGGGTCAGTTTGCTGGAAGGGACCCCAGAGAGTTGAGCTGCATCAGGGTGGCAAGGTGCAGTGCCCTGAGCATGCCCGATGTCGTGGGGTGCAGGTGGGAGGCCGACTGATGGCCACGCTGCCACAGCATTGGTTTGTGCTTTAACTTCAATTTTTCCTAGTATGACTTGTTATTTTTTTGTTGGTGTCTAGGCATTTGATTTCTTTAATTCATTTCTTTTGGAGCTTATTTTCACTCTTTTACTTAGGCTTTTCTTGTTGGATGGCTTTGTGACTTATTCTAGACCTCTAGCATAGGTTCTGTTTAACTGATCAGAATTTTTCAGTTCTTGTTTTTCAGTTACTTGCCCTGTCTATATGGAGCTTTTTTTGAGGAAGGTCTCCTCAAATATTATAGACCCCAGTCAGATTTTCTCAGACCATACTGAGACTCTCAGTTCTCTGTGGGATATCAGTGAGTCCAGCTGATCCAGACCAGTGTACACTGTGTGTCTGGTCATTGATGTCCCCCAGCAGTTATTCTGGACTGTTCCTGGCTAATTACTAGCTGCTCTGGAGGATGAACTAAATTCCACACCTCACTAGGCCACCTTCTTGCCCTGCCTCCCAACACTGATTTCTTAAACACAGAAACAATGAGGGAAACAAGTGAAAGACATGGTCAGAAACCAAACCATGCATTATCCAACTCACAAGATGGAGAAGTAGTGGAGTAGCTGGGGATGGACGTGTGTCCACCATAAAGACACAATCCCCATCCTTGGGGGGTGGGGCACCCACTTGTGAATAAGGTTCAATTAGGATGTGGCCACAACAAACCAGGGTAGAACTCTTTTAACCATGTGGCCAAAGTCAGGGGAGGCCAGAAATCAGCAGAAAGGAGAGAAACAGACACACGTAGGGAGTGCAGCCAGGCGACAAACCCAGGAGAAAGTCAGCCCCACCCGGACCTGGGTATTGAATGTGCAGCCTCCAAGCTGAGACATGGCAGCCCGCTGTTCAAGCCCACTGCAAGCTCTAGGTCACAGCTGCCCCCTCAAACTAAGACAGGACATAAAGGCAAACGGAGAAGACTTGCTGGGGAAGAAGAGTGGGGAGTAGCCTTCCAGGCAAGAGTAAATGGAGTGTCCACTGAGGAAGGAGCCCTGGCTTTGGTACTTGGCCACGTGAGTGACCTTTTCTTACACTCAGTTCCCTCGATGGAGAACCAGGACGACCTCCACTCGTTGCAGGGATGTCAGGAGGGTTCCATGGAATTATGGCTGCAAAGTTAACAGCAAGACCTGGCACAAACTAGGGGCTCAGCCAGCACGAGTCTGCTGGCAGCCCCCTCCCCCACCTTCCCAGCCCACCTTGCAGCTCATTTCTTTGCCACCAGCCCTAGGCAGAATCCAGGCTTGGCTGCAAAGCTGGCACAGTGTGGCTGCACCCCGGCCGTGGGACAAAGAACTCTGCTATTAGCCCCCCAAAGTCCAGCAATTAATTCACTGAGCTGAGTTCCTTCTGCAAGCCAGCCCATTGCCATGGCAACCCGCCTTCACTGTACAGGGACCCACAGGAGGCGGGAGGAAAAGCCCTGAGCAGAAAGCAATTTAGAGAGAGAAAATGAGACCCGGTGCATTGCTAGGGCAGCCTGGGCAGAGGGGGGGGCTCTGTCGTACAGAGGGCGGGGGCAGGTTGCTGGGGTCCTGGAGCCAAAGCGTGACTGCATCTGGACCCCTGAGCTGCATGTCTCTGTCACAGCCTCAGCTGGGAGCTCAGCCACAACCAGGAGATACAAACCTCAGGAGCCACGTCCCCACGTGGAGAGGTCAGGGAGAGGAGCCCCTGCCTGGGCACAGCCAGAGGGCCAGCGCTGGGTTCCAAATGCAGCTCTGTATGGTTTGGAGCCAGACCCTTCGGTGACCCTTCGGTGGCTGCTCAGTGCCTTCTCCGTACCAGGCACTACTGTGGGCACCTGGTTACGGGGGGTGGTGAGCGTGGTGAGTCAGCTTCCTAGTCCAGACTCCTGTATGCAAATCCTGGCACTTACAAGCTGGGCACACGGGGAAAATTACTTAACCTCTCTGGATCTTGGCCCTTCATCTGTGGCAGGAGGCTAATTGCGACGTCACAGGCTTGTCGGGAAGACAAAATGAGTGACTACAGGTAAAAATGTAGAACAGGGAGTGACCCGAGCAAATGCTGAAGGCATGCATTATTTCTTTCCAGTCCTTAGTTTATCACCTGTAAAATGGAAACAACATTCCCTGCCTCACAGGGCTGTGAAGGAGATGTGAACCAATGGGCGTGGTAACCTTCCATAAAGCACCTGAGCAGGGTAACTGCCTGCCGGGTAAGGGATGAAATAAGGCTCAGAGGCTCACACCACAGTGTCCAAAATGTCCTGGATACAATAAAAAATGACTCATTGTACAGGCCAATCGAACCTGGATGATGAAAGTCAACCAACAAACAGACGCTGAGATGACTCAGCAGCTTAGAATTGCTTAGTAAGGATCTGAAAGCAGCAATCATAGAAACAAACGAAAGCAAATAGAAAATGCCAGCCAAGAAACAGAAAAAAAAGCAAAGGAAATTATAGAGCTGGAGCTTTAAGTAACAAGTTGACTAGACGGGTTCTGTAGTAGAATAGAGCCAGCAAGGGAAAGAATCTGTGAACTCAAAAGGCAGAGGTAAAGAAATTCCTCAGTCTGAACAGCAGAGAGAAAACAGAGGCACACGCATGCAAATATGAGCAGAGCCTCAGGGGCCTGTGGGACGATAATCTAAAGCTCTAAAATTCTTATTCTCAGAGCCCCAGTAAGAGAGAAGAAAGAACATGGGGATGAAAAAATATTCAAAGACATAATAGCTGAAATTTTCCCAAAATTTTGGAAAGGCACAAAGCTATAGATCCAAGAAGCAAAGCCAGCCCTAGATGGGAGAAACAAGAGAAATCCCTGTCAAGACACATCATGGTCAATCTTCTGGATACTAGAGAGAAAGACAAAATCTTGAGAGAGTCTAAAAGAAAATGACACATTATCTATAGGGGACAAACAAGTCAAATTACTTCCTTATCGGAAACCAGAAAGACATGGCACGCATTTTTCAAGTGCTGAAATGAAAAGAACAGTCAACCCCAAATTCTATATGCAGCGAAAAACATCCTTCAGAAATGAAAAGGAAATAAAGGCATTCTCAAAAGAAGGAAAATTAAGAAATTTAATTTAATTTAAGAAAATTAAGCCCTCAGGGGCTGGGTTGGCACCAAACCAAGAAGGCTGCTTGCACAGCAGGAAGAGTCCAGCTGCAAAACACCCTGGGGGGCACTGCTGGGGCAAGGGCTGAAGGGGCAGGGGAGAGATCTAGCCAGAGGAGAGCTCCCAAGCTGAGGTCTCTGCCATGAGGAGACAGCATTGGAGAGCCACGAGCCACACGGAGAGCAGCGAGGTCTCAGTGCAAGGCAGCCCAGAGCAGCCGCCTCTGCAGGCGCAGGTGGGACGTGTCCCCTCACTGCCCGCGCCGCCCTCACCGGGCTTCCAGAGAAAGAGGGAAGAGGAGGGAAGGGACCGTCCCTCCCCCACTAGGTCCAAGGGATAGTGGTTTCGCACCAAAAGGCAATGAGCAGCAAAGAGCTTACCCTGAAATTAAGCATGAGCTTCTATACTAGAGCGGGTTGGACTAGTCTTGGGAGTGACTGAAAGTGAACAGGAAGTTATGAGATTTGCTCAAGGTTTGTTGAGGAAAAGGAAAGGAGGTTTTGGCCAAATGGGGGTTGGGGGAACAAAGCTATTTCACTCACACATGTCACTGAGTTCTGGCTGTCCAATACTGATCCGTGAGGATTATTACTGTGAATCATTCCCTGGAACACACCCACCAGCCTGACAAGTAAGCCAGAGAAACCTTTCCCACCACTGGCCCACCCAAGGTTGGGGGCTTCCCTTGGAACTGACTCATTCATGAAGTCAGGTAGGACTTATCAAGAACCACACAGCAGCTCCGAGTCAGGACGTCCGACCTCGCAGCCACCTGGGTTCCCCCATCAGCCTGGCGCTTGCAGAGCTGCTGCTCCTTCTACAGACTGGAAGCTGAGGCCAGGGCATTGCTGAAGGTCATCCATAGTTTCATGCAAGAAGCTGGATTTTTGTCCTGGGCTATCCAGCCCCAGGGTCACCACCTACCTCCAAGGAGGGAATAAAGGTGCCCCTGGAAAGGGATCTAGGACAGGTAGGGCCTTGAAGGCTTGTCTAAACAGTTTGAGCTTAGAGCTCTCAGTGACGTGTAGCAAAAATGATCATAGATTTTGAATCTTGCATTTAATGCCAGGAAGGCCCTGAGTCTAACATCCTTCAAGTAGAGTTGGGGGGAAGGGTTGGGCAGCTTAGCGTGGTGTGCATCACAAAAATGGGGTACCCAAAATTGGGGTACCTTGAGACCATTTCTCTCTGGCCCTCCCTCTCAGTTCTGCATATCAATGATTATTGCCTTCTTGGCCCTGCTTACAAGTCCAGCTCACCCACTACTGCTTTAGCCTCCCAGGCATCCCTTCTTCAGGTAGCAGAACCCATCTTCTGTTTTTCAACCAAACCTTCTCTCCAGACTATGCGTTTCCAGGAGGGTGGACCCCACCTGCCTGTCTGGAGGGTGGATGTGGCCCAACTGGGACGATCTGAACTCCACATTCCTAGTCTCTGGAATTTTACAAAACAAAGGAACAACATCCCAGCTGAGCCATCAGGGCCATCTCTATGACCCTTGCTAGAGCTTCCGGGGAAGGAGGTTCTTTTCCAAGATAGGTGCTAAGTTTGGAGACGTTGACAGCCATTTGACCACCGCATGGGAGCATCTAATGGGGCACTGAAGCCTCATGCTGAGGAGAACAAAGACGAGATTCACCCTCTTAGCACCTTAACCCAGTGATGCCCAATGTCTAGAGGTACCTAAAGCTGCCGGTGTAACATGAGACAAATGTCCCCCTGCCCATCTCCCTTTTTAAAAAATGTAAGCCAGTTTGAGCCGGGACTCCATCACTTGCAAGCCACGTGCAGACCCTTGTTGCACGTCATCTCTGGAGCCCACTGAGTCCTTCCCTGGTTCCTTAAACTCTCTCTTTGCTCTCTGTCTTGCTCTCTCTTCCTCTCCTTTCATCTCGGACTGACAGCGCAGCTTAGACATGCATCCCAGAACTACTGTCACCGCCCAACCATTTAAGAGCTTTTTCCAAAACCCATGCTGGACCCCATCCCTGCCCCCTTCTTGGGCCACAGACGAGGGTCCTGGCCTTGCCTCGAGTCACCACAGCCATCAGCACAGGGGATAGCCACCCTTCTTCACCGTCCTGTTAGTTTCTCCAAACATCTTGAGCTTTAATAACCCCATCCCTATTTCTTTTCATATTTTCCGTGTTAAATTCTTGCACAATTTAATTTTTTTCTTCATTTCTTTTTACTTTCTGTGGACACATTATATCAGTTCATTTTCACAAGAGACAGTCTCAGATTTCAGGGTCCTGAGGACACAGAGAGATATTTCTGTTTAACTTATTTTGAGCAGCATCTGGTCTGGTGAAGACACATGTATAAATAGTCTGTGCTGTTCACACTGATTCTGAAGGTGCTGTTCCATGGGCCTCCCGTTTTCCAGGAGGAGACTAATGAGAAGCTGCAAGCAGAGCCTCCATAGAAGCGGGTGACGGATGTGGCTGGAGTTGGGTTAGACTTGCGTGTGTTCCCCACCTCGATTGCTCACTGAACGTGTACTCTCAGCCAGCGTCCCTTTCTAAGCTCAGTTGTCTCAGTAAAATGGGTCACCCAGACCCACCCTCTCCATTGACCAGAGCTTGTGGAGGCCTCAGTCAATGCAGCCATGAAACACCTCAAACAACCAAAAGAAACTATGACTATTCGAGAATCCTTTCAGTGCTCAGTTTGTACCGGCAGTACTTCCTGTACCACCACAGAACCCAGGTTAGGGAAACGTGAGAGTGAACACCCATCTCCTCTTGTTCTTCTTACGTGCCCTCAAAGTGGGGGTGTGTAGGGGGGGCCACGTGCTCACACTCTGTAGACTTCCACACTTCAGACCCTAAACTGTGGAAGCAGAAAGGAGCTGCCAAGACGCCTGTTGTCTCAAGCCAGACCCTGTGCCCACTGCCCAGGGCAGAGCTCTCCACTGCCTGCCGGCTACCCAGAGCCCCCACCTCCAGCTGACTTTAGCTTGCTTCCCTGGGCACTCTCCCCCCAGCTCCCAGCCCTGCTCCTGAGGGCACAGAGTCCAGTGCTGAAGAGTTCCCTCCCAAGAGCAGGCTCTTCTGGACCAGACCCTCCTATTGCACTCTGCCATCCACCAGCAGTCCGGCTCACCCTGAGCAAAACATCACTGGATGAGATGGATCATTCATGTGGCTTCCCAGCTTAAAGCCTGTTCTTGGTTCTCCAATGATTTTCTCAACCTAAGCCCACCTCTTTTAACAGGTTCATGCACATTTTCTCCCACCTCTTGAGCCTTATTCTCCTACCTCAAAGGACTACTTGTTGCTCCAATACCTCAGCATTTTCTTTTCCTAATTCCTTGTCACTGCCTCTGCTGTTCCCACTAGATGATGTCTTTTCCTGGCCAGGCAGTCGCCTGCCCATCCTTGTCATGTCAGCTTAGGTGGTAACTCCTCAGTGAGGCCTACTCTGATTTCCCAGACAGTGAGAAATCTTCTTTAGACTCGTATATACCCCTGCTTTCTAGCACTTCACAAACAGTATTAAAATATACCTATTTCTAAACTGTCTTTCCCACTGAACTCTTTGAGTCAGAGTCTCTGGTCTTTTGCGCTTGGCATCTGGAGAAGAGACAGGAAAATACCTGGTGCTTCCCAGATGAGTAAGGAACAAATTAGTGGGCTGAGTGCCTGAACTCTAAATTCAACCTAGAGAGTAAGAGGGGTTTTTCATTTTTACAAAAAATTAAAATAATCTTGAAACTTTCACTTCCTGAGAACAATCATGTAGACTGGCATAGGGGTTTATTTCTTTGCCAAGCCATGGGGATGTCTTTCCTCTTCCAAGGAATTTTGCCTGGGGTCCTTCCAGCACCCTGTCATGATGCAGGGCGAGCCCTAGAGAAGGTCAGGGCCGCAGTGAGGGGACATCCGGAAGGAACCCTCAGTGGGGCGCGCTTTCTCCCCAGGACTGATTCACACGTGTGCACACGCAGGAGGGCCAGGAAGAGTTTCTTGCCCATCACAGCGTGGCTTCTCCAAGCCTTTCCTAAGGAAGTGCAGCCTGGCCAGGGGTACAAGCCCCTTGGCCCCGCTGTGCAAATGTCACCACAGCTGATGAGGGCCCTGGGCGTTGACCCCTTCCGGGCAGCCAGGGAGGGAGCTGTGTGCACTGCCGCAGCCTTGGAGGTGGGCAAGGAGCATGCGAGGAGCTAAAGGATGTCAATGGGCAGGGAGATGGGACCAGCTGATGGCCGGGTTCCCCTCAGCCCACACAGCCTGTGCATGGAATGATAATTGGGCAAAAACCCTATCTGTGACCTGAATCTTGAATCCCGTGAAGTTTGCAGTTCTGCTTGATTTTTCAGTGCGATTCCATTGACTTTGGTGATGCTGATCATCTTTTTCCTATATTTATGGACTCACGAGCAGACTGACCCTGGAGCCTGGCAAGAGACAACCGCGGACAGACTGAACTGGCCTGGGTCTGTCAGTGTGTGGCTAAAGAAAAACTTCCCTGGGAGAAAGCTCCAGCCAAACCATGGTACACATTCCTAGTTTGTTTCTCAAAATTTTATCATTAACCCCCCAAAATAATAAGTAAAACGGATACTCTCAAATCTACAGAAACATAGCCAGAATTACTTACAAGTTGTGAGCTTTCAGTAGCCAGGGTGCAAAGGCAACTGTCAGCCAGAGGAACCCTGAGTATCACAGGGGTTTGTCCCCAGGGGTTCTGAGTTGCCCCCGCAGGGCACTGGGTAACAGCGGGGTCTGGTGGGTCCAGCCCCCATACACGCCCTGGAGATCTGTTGGGCCTCACTATCCTGCTATGTAGCTCTCAGCTTCTCTTGCATACTCAGCCCTAAACTCCCAGCAGACTTAAAATCCCACGGCTCATGACTCAGAAGCCCTGTCCTTGGAAATGATCTGAGGGACATGGACCGCAGTGCCACGTGTCTTTTCATGTCCACACCACTGGACCTCTCCTAAGGTGGGCATTTATCTCCCCACATAAGCCAGAAAACATTCTTTTTCCTTTCTCCTAAGGGGTCTCCACTCACCGGCGACCCCTTACGAGAGAATCAGAGAGAGCCCAGATATCCCACCCACAGCTGACCACTCCCTTGGGCTGGCAGGTCCTGCTGGTCCTTTAGATGCTCCCGGGTACCTGGACAGGGCGAGACCCACCTGGAGTGGGGGCCGTGCCTCCCCACCCCCACCCACGGCCTGGCAGGAACTCAAGCCAAAAGTCGTCACATCTTCTCATTAAGATTTGTACAGGAAATCTGTTCTTTTTCTGCTGGCAACTGCTTAAAGCAAACGTAAAACCACCTCTGGAGCCGCTAACACTGCCTGGACCCAGCCTTCCAGCCAGTTTCTGAACCATGCTGCAGAGATTAAAAAAACTCTTGAGAATCTGGTGGAACCTGGAACAAGTCCCAGAAAAACAGACACAAACAAACTTCTGCTAAATGAGCCACAGTTCCCCTGAAGCCACTCCTCGATTCCCAGGAGAGAAAAGTCTGGTCTCTTTTCACCTGTTGCCTTATAAGTGAAGCCCAATTAAGCGAGAGAACCCCAGAGGCTGCACAGCCTCTCAGCATCAAAGCGACAAGGGCACCGAGGATGGCGAGGGAGTGGCTGCTTCCTTCTAGAGAACCAACGATGCTGCACCCTCCCCAGGCGTGCAAAGCAGAAGCAAACCAAGCCATGCAGCTTACCCACCATGTGTGTACCAGGGGCCCAACACTATCGTATTTTATCCCTCCATCGGTCTCCAGCTTGCAGATGAGGACGCTTGGCTGAGGGCAGCCAGATGAAGCCAGAGAGGTCCACATGGAAGTCCAGACTCGCACAAAGCTCCACCCATTCCTCTAAACCACAGCTGGGCCAGGCACCCTGCTGGGCAGACTACTCACAGAGGAGAAGCTGTGACCGAGAATGTGCCTGGAATGACCCTTCGAACTAAACTAGAAGGGGTCAGAGCCGTGGCCCCAGCCTGGGACCCTCACAGGGAGCCATCTATCTTCCCAGCATCTTCCTGGTATAAATCGTCAGCAAGAGGCGGATGGGCGACGGAAGGATCTGTGTGGACAGAGGGGAGGGTGCGGAGTTCTGGAAGAGCAAGAGCTATGCCAGGCTCCAAGTCGGAGCCCCGACCTGCAGGCAGTGCCTCAGGGACTCCCCATGAGCCAGTTCCTCCCCGTCCCTGGAGACGGGTCTTGAGTGAGCACCAGTTAAGACACATTTGCAGTAACATGACATTTCTAATACTGAGAATAATTCAAGCTATGTTTAGACAAAGTTGGGGAAAGCAGACATAACACTCCAGAAGGAAAGATCTAAATCTAAATTTAGACCAAGAGGGCAAAGTGCCTTGATAACAAATGCAAGATCTTGCCCCCATCCTTTATTTCTTTATCTTTTTCTCTTCACTCTTCTTTTCCTCCAAATGCCCCCCTGCTATCTCTTACCAGCTTTAACGGTAGCAGCCTCGAGAGACGCTCTGGCACCTGCTCCCTCCTTGGCTCCCGGCTGCTCCCCTAGAACGAGGCAGGTGCTGCCTCTCCCCACCTGCGCTCCCTCTTAGCGCAGGGCTGTGGCCACTTCCCCTGGAGGGGAGGTCCCCAGGTTTCAGAAGGGCGGGCACTGTCCGGGCTCGGCCAGCCATGGGCACCCCAGAGGCGCCAAGAAGGAAGGGGCTTACCTGGTAGGGGCGTAGAGCAGTGCCAGACGGGAGTCCCATCCTGGTCCCGCACCGCAGAGTCCCGGGGAGACGGGCACCCCCGCAGTGCCCTCCTGGGGTCACCCGCCAGCACCCGCCCCCTCGCCGGGAAAATCTAGCGCAGTCCGCTTCTAGACGAGACTTCTGATACCTTTGGGGACCTCCTTCAAGACAGGTCCAGAGGGAGCGCTTTAAAGTAAAGAACCTACAAATCAAGCAAGAAGCGCGTAAGCTTTAAAACTTAGAGCGCTACAGAGCGTGGACCTGAAACAGAAGCCTGGGCCTGAGGGGCAGAAACCAGCAACCCCGGCGTGGGGCGCCTGCCCGGGAACAAAGCTGCCTGGAATTGGCCCGTGGCACAGCGGCGCTGGCTGGGACTCCTCGGGCTGGGCGGGGGGCGGGCGGGGGGCGGGCGGGGGCGGGCAGGGGGCGGGCCTAGGAAGGAAGCTCTGGGGGAAAGCGGAGAAGGCAGACATGCGAGAGGGGCCCAGGAAGGAGCCCAGAGCGGCGGGGGCGTCCCCAGATGGAAGGGGAGGCGAGGGTGAGGGTGGGAGGGCTCAGGGAGTCTCGGCCCCTTCTGGGGTCCCCAGGTCCGCCCAGAGCCCTTTGCCTTCCTCCTGGGCTGTCCACGGAACAGGTGCCAGCACACGCTGCTCTTCCACTTCTTTCTGATCCCAGCTCCTAAAAATGGCCAGTCCGGGTATTTTTATTGGGTGAGCGCATGGCTTAATCCGTATGCCCCCAGCCCCACCCAGGTCAGGCTCCCGAACTCAGGGCGTCTTTATCTGGCCTCCTGTTGCGTAGCAGCGGTTTAATAGGTTTAATAAACAGATAGCGTGGGGCTCACGTGTGACCAGAGAACTCGCCACAATCGTCCTTCCTGCCTCGCCTGCCCTATTTCCAGCCGCTCCCGGGACAGTTCATCCCAGGGTGCAGGTCCGGCGCAGCCGTGTGCCAGGCAGAGCCGGCAGAGGAGGCAGGACCCCGGGCGGGGCGTGGTGATGTCGCCAGGTGGAGGGGGTGCAGCGAGGAGGGTGAGTGCGCCCGCTGGACCTGAGGAGCTGCATGGCACAGGCCTTAGCAAATCCTGGCGGCTTGTGTGCCAGGACCATCCTAGGGAGGGGCAGGGCTGTGAACCCAGGGGTGTGCCTCTGACCCCATGGAACCTGCACCCCGCTGGGGAGAGAGCCAAGGTCAAGGACAGGGACCACCACATGGAATCTCTGAGTTATGGAAGCAAGAGAAGGAGATACATGACTCAGAGAGTAAATGAAGGGAGCAAACTCTACCATTCAGCATGGAGAAAGGTCTCCCGGGGCGCGCAGTGAGCTGAAGCTTAGGGAGAAGAAGCGGGGGCTCTGGAGTTAAGCCTTGGAGGGTCTCCAGGGTTCACCCGGGACTGGGTCCTTCCAGGCAGAGGGACAAACTTGAGCAGGGAGTTAAGGACCCCTGGGGACCCTGTTCTTGATGGGGACAGTAGCAAAGGTGAGGCTGAAGGGGGGCAGGATCCCGGTGATGGGTGCTGGTGAGACCTGCTGCGGAGCTTGGGTGGGGTCCTGAGGATGCAGGAGCCACTGAGGGTGTGGACAGGGCCAGCACAAGAGCCCACCTGCAGCAGCTGGGCTAGAGATGGGGCACGGGTGAGTGGGGAAACTGTGCTGCAATCCTGCGTAATTAGGGAGCAAGGCAAGAAGAGGAGAGTGCTGGAGAGTGCTGGGCTGACGGAGCTGCAGACTGGAGGCCCAGGGAAAAGGACATTAAAGAAAAGGAAGCACAGAAAGAAATTAGAGGTCCCAACCATCCATGACCACAAGGTCGAATTCTTCAATTTAATGAAACATTTATTGAGAGCCTACTCAATAAATTTTTGTTTTGGGAATGTAATGCTGGAAAAAATGTGATCCATACCCTAGAGGTCATAAAAGTCAGGAAAAACAGATTCAACTGTTAAATCCCAAGAACTTGTTCCCTATTGTACCAGCTCTAGGACACAAGGCATTGCAGCATGCAGAGAGGGATCTCAAGGGCTCTGAGTTCCCATTCGCCCAGGAAATCATCCCAGCCCTTTGCAAAAGCCCCTGCCCACCAGTTTTCTGGGACTCATCTGGGCTGGGAATGGGTGCTAGGACAGGACTTGGCAGCCACAGGCCCCGCTGTCCCCAGTGGGGCCTCACATGACTGAAGGTGCTCTTTCTATACCAAGCCACCATAAGGTCACAAGGTCAGAAGATGCGGGTCCTGCCAGCTGCTGCCAAAGCCCATTGTCATGGCAGCTCAAACCCTGATTTCTGAGGACCTCATGCTCTCATGTGACCCCTAGACAGGGCCCCACAGCCTGTCTAAATATTACATCATCCCAAGTAGCTCGGTCATCTGTCCTTGCTGGATGTACAAGTACCACAGCAACAGTTCCGTGGTGACTTTCAAAGCAGTCGGCTGCCCCTACCCTGTGCTGGACCCCGGGGCATGGCGGTGAAAAGACGAACCTAGGGTGGCTCTAGAGGGCTCACGTGGCATCCCCTGGAGGGAGGGACAGTATCTTAGAAAGTAACAGGAAGCCACAGGTGAGGACCAGTGGGAACATGGCACAAGTTTGAGACTGAGAGATCGCTAGGTTTTGTCCTGGTCCAGAGGTGGTGGCTGAGTCAGGAGGCCTCTCTGCCATGTGTCCTTTGCTCACAGAAGGAAATGAAAGGCGGGAACAAGACATAGGGAGGCCTAGAAAAGAGTGCTGGGAGGGTGGAACAGCAGGTGCAAACTCCCAGTGTGAAAACGGGGTCCTGGAACAGCCTCTCCCTTCTGCTGGTCCTTGTGATGTAAAGCGGGTCCTGGCCCACCCATCCAGACCTTCCCCTCCCCCGTGGTGAAGCCTTTCGGAGACCCTGCTGCACACATCTCCTGAGCGGTCGACTGTGGACGGGGTCCAAAGGTTCCCCACCCCACTCTCCACTTCTGACAGCCCCTCCGTGCCCCACTTCCTTATGCTGCTGACACCGTGAAACTGAGGTGAAGCTTACACCCGGCCAGAAAGACACGGTATGCTGTGTAGACCGGCCCCTCCTCCTGCACCTCTGTCCCCACCTGAGCACACCCCGGCCAGCGGCGAAGGCAGGGCCCTGGTGTCCACACAGCACAGCCTCCCCTGGGTCTGCAAGTTCTGTGCTGTGCTGGAGTCTAAGGGGAGCTAAGGGACCCCCACCTTGTTCTCCCCCCTCCATGTGGGAGGCCCCAGGCTGGGGGATGATGGAGGGGCGGTTCTGGAAAGCTCTCTGTCTCACTTCCTTCCCCTCCTGCACTGCTTCTCCACCAGAATTAAACACTGCCGAAACTTCAACAGTAAATGCGTGGGTGTACACTGAACAAGGAGTAGGAAAATGTCCTGAGATGACAGTACTCTCACATTTCCGTAATTTCCCAGGTGTGATCATTAATGGCACAGGTAAATATGAGGAATAACTTCAAGGTAATAGTAAAAGAAAGAAGGAAAAATGGTAGCTCATTCAAACCAGCTGAGTTCAAGCCAAGCCCGTTTGGGCTGGGGCAGACTTCTCGGGTCAGATCCTGTGCTCTCTCCTGTCCCTCAGGGGCTGCCCCCAGCTTCCGGAAACCCCTTTCCCACCCCCAGCGTGCAGCACAGTGGCTAGCCTCCCGCCTTCTCCAGGCAGCTGAAGCAGGGCTCGCACAGAGCTGTGTTTTTGCTGTCTTCTGCCACCAGCCAGTTAAGTTCTCTGCTTTTAAAGGCTCATGGAATTGGATGAGACCCACCTAGGCAAGCAAGTTCCCACCTTTGGGTCTCCTGTACACACAGCAGTCACAGGAGTGACCTCGTCCCACTCCGGGTCCCTGGGCTCGGGGTGTGACGATTTTGGAGGAGTCAGTTTCCTGCCTCCTGCACCCACTTACCAAAATTTCACACTTATCAAAATTTATAATTCTTCCTTTTCTTCTTTTTCTGTAAATCCTGCGTATTTTCTGCATTTCTGCTTGATTTAGCATCTACAAAGGACAGAAACTGCACCTTCTGTCCAGTCCTGCAGGCCCAGCCTTAGCTGGCAAACAGGTGAAAGGAGGAACGATCTGTGCGAAGAAAGGCCACGTAACAGGGCAGCCTGTGGCTTTAAGTCAGATGTGACATTGGCGTTTTAACGTGTAGGACTGAGAGGTTAAAACAAAAATCACAAGAAAGTGATGCGCTCATACTGATAAGATCTGGAGAGGGGTTTCACATCTGGGGCTCACACGAAATGCTGGCTGCTGGGGGTAGCAGTGGTGGGAGAAAGCTCTTGGCTGGGTTCCCTGTGCTGGGTTGAGTCGGCAGAAGGGCTTGGAGCAAGTTTCTCAACTCCTCTGAAACTCGGTTTTATCACTTTAATGTGTGGACTATCACGTCCCACTAGCCACCCACAGGAGCGGTGTGCAGTGCGGGGCCTGTACCCATGGCTTACACATAGGTGGTGCCCACTAATGACCACTGGCGGTGTGCCACATGTTGGGGAGGCAGCAAGAGACGTTCCTGGATTCTTATAGCCTAGCTGGAGAAATAAAATATAAGACACGATTGAAATAAGACAAAGACGCCTTCCCAGGCTGCTTTGTGCTCCTAAGAGTTTGTTAAAAACAAGGTGAAAGTGGGCTCAGATGGGGAGAGGGAAGCGGGGTTGGATGGAGCCTCTGCCTGGGCCAAGCTCTGGGCGTCAAGGTAGCCCCCAGGACAGCTGGGCCAAGACCCCTCCCCCGCCTCCTCCACCCCGCCTTGGCCACGTGCCATACACTTCTGTCCAGCAAGGCCTGACCCCTCTCTGCTCAGGGTCCTCTGTCCATTCCCTCCTCTCAGTCGTGGCACAGAACATGTTGGCACAACTTAAGGATGACCCGTGTGGCCCTCCCCAAGGCCTTCCCCCCTGCTGGAGATGCTCCGGTGACCTTCCCAGCACACGTAGGTCAGACTGAGGCCCCAGACCCCCAAGCTCATTCACAAACTGCCCGCTGGCCTGCGAGCACACAGGAGTCCCTCTCCAGCAGAGCCCGGCGTAGGTGGACACTCAGCGCTCCGTCCTCCGCGATCGGCACACGGCCCTGTGTCACGTTTTACTTTTATTCAGTATCTGAAAAACCCACCCCACCCTCAATCTCCCAGAAAATGTGAGTTCCTTGAGGGAAGGAATTTTTGCTGCTTTTACTATTAAGTCCTGAGGGGCTAAGACAAAGTTGGGTACTGGGTACACAGTGGCTCTAAATGTGTGTTGGAAGGAAGGAAGGAAAGAGGGAGGGGGAGAGAGGGGGGAAGAAATGAAAGGAAGAGGGGGAAGGAAGAATAGAAAGGGGGGAAGAAGAAGGGAGGGAGGGAGGGGGGAGAAAGAAGGAAAGAGGAAGGCAAGGCAATGTGCGGTGCACCTGTTTTATTTCAGGTATCTTGTTATGAGTTTGGATTTTGTTGCTCCCAGTTGGATTATATAAACTCCATGGAGCAGGGGACATGCGGATCTAGCAAAATTACACTGTGTGCAGGAGGTGCTTAATAAATGCTAATGATTTATTTACTCCTGACAACTCATGAACTGTTAGGTTTTTAAAACCATACCTCATGCCCAGTTTATAGAGAAGAAAGCAATTCAGTTTTCCTGACATGACTATTTGGGTTTTTTTCCTTCAAAAAACATACAGTATTTTATCTGAGAAAAAAAGCTAGCTTCAGTTTTATTTCCTTTATCCTTTCAAGAGAAATTCAAAGTTCTCATAGTAGTACTCCATTTATCTCTATAGGATCATGTGCTTTTTCATTTATAAAACCACACTGGTGCTTGCTGCTTCTGGGCCCCGTTGTCCTGGCCTGGAGCCCACGGCCGCGGTGACCAGAGCACTAGGTCTGGGGGGCTCAGCTCCCCCCACCACCGGCATCACTGCCAAGGCAGGGGGTGAAGCTGCCCCGGAGCTGGGCTGCCCCAGAGCTGCAGCTCCTAAGCCCGGCACCCTGCCTCGAGATTAGTGGCTCTGCCCACATTGTCAGCTCCCTCCTTTTCTCTGCTGATTCCCCTCCTTCTAAGATTCCTGGGAATCCGGGGGCCGATGTGCCTTCAGATCTGCCTGGCCCTTCCTCGCACCATGGCTGGCAGCACTGAGACCCCACAGCTCTGGGACCCAGGGGAAGCTTTTCGGCCGATGGGTCGACGCTCAGCTGCTGTGGGTAGAGCAGCTCCCCTTTGGGGCTGGGTGAGTGGGGGGTTCGCCCCTCTGGGATGCCATGATCTGACAAGCCCACTCTCAGCACCTTAGAAACAAAGTCCCACTCATGGTGCACTCAGTAGGAGAGTCCCCAGACCAGGCGGGGCCCACAGCTTCAGAGTATGGTGAAGCCACTCACCGCCGCCTCCTCTGTGTGCTCCTGGCACTCATGCCACCCAAGTCCCCAACTCAGAACTGGGTTTTTCCAGCACTGCAAAGCTCTGCAGTGCTTTCTGCAGAGGTGTCTCTCCCACCCTCTCCACGCCAGCTTCTTTCTGCCCAGTGCAGTCACCTCTGTCTCCATGCCCTGGGCTCCCTTCTCCTCGGTGACCTGGCTTCCCTGCAGAGCGTCGTGTCACCTGGCTGCGGTGTCTCTCACTTCCTGCAGATAGATGGCTATTTCCATTTATTTCCAGTTAAAACAATGCTGAGATAAACACCTCTGTATGCAGGTCTTAGTCTGCTGTGTATTTGTGTAGCTGTGTACAGCCACAATTTCTGAAAATTTCATGGGTTGACTGGTCAAAAGGTGTACACAACTTAAATTTTGGTCAATATGTTTTTCTTGGGTTTCTTGGTTATTAGAAAGAGTTCCTTCCCTGTGTCCTTTCAAGGCGTGGTGCTCAGACTTCTCTCTGAGGCTATGGATGGGGCCCCCCAACCCTTGAATGCAGAATGGGCCCCTTCCGAACTCTTCCTTGTCCAGTAGCTTGAGGTCTGGGCTAATCCAGCGTTTTCCTGAGTTTTCCAAAGAAATACGGACTTTACCCTGGGCAGGGCCATTGTCATAAGGACTTTGGAGTGAGAGGCTGTTTGATAAATCTTCTTTAGGAAAGGAGAGAGCAAAGGAGGGAACGTTGAGCATGTGCTAGGTGCTCATCACTTTTGTAGGTCGTCATATTCCATCTGCTTAGAGCACTTGTGATAGGGGCTCCATAGCTATCCTTGAAATGAATGAATGAAGCCCTGGCAGGTGCATTTGTCCCATTGCAAAGAAGAGAAAGGTGAAGCCTGCAGAGGTTGAATACTCCTTTGATACTCCACTGCCAGGGAACATCTTGCTGCAGCCCAGAGACCAATCCATGTCTGCTCAGAGGCCAATACAGGGGGTGAGGAGACTAGTGAGGTCATGCTTGTGGGGTCATATCCTGTACAGCGAGGGCTAGAAAAGCAGATCCGAGAAATAACCAGCACCTGAACTTTCCAGAGACAGTTCTGGCTTCACAGAGTGGCATTATCTATCCCTCTTGTTCAAGAAAAGTAAATCCACTTTCCTAAACTATGTACCTCTGTCAGTATTCCAGGGATTGCACAGCCTCCCCACCTGCTGGGAAGCATCATTTGTCCTCGTGCTCTGGCTTAGCAGTGTCAACTATTTTGACAAACTGCGTGTGCTCACTTGCCCCACCTGCTTTTGGACTCACCCATCTTTATCTGGGAGTGGGAAAGTCTCCTGATGAAACTTCACAGGATGAAAGTGAACTGGGGTGGCAGGTGGCAAACTCAGGAACCCTAGATCAGCCCAGACCTCAGGCTACCGGTCAAGGTAGGAGTCCGAAGGGGCCTTGTTCTGCATCCATAACTTGGGGGGCCCCATCCATAGACGCAGAGAGAAGTCTGAGCACCCCGCCTTGTAAGGACTCTAGAGGCTTTGCTGCAGAGCCCTGCCCTGCACTTCCCTGGCTCTGTGGACTTGTACACACTACTTCACCACACCTGTAACATGCTAAACCCTCAGGGTGGTTTCCAAACGTAAACGAGATCCCTTTCCTGAAATTAGGCACAAGGGCCTGGCACTCAGCAGGTGCTCAGTAAAGCACATCACCCCTTTTGTTTTAGTTTGCTAGCTGCCAGAATGCAATATACCAGAATCAAAATGGCTTTTAAAAAGAGGAATTTAGTAAGTTACAAGTTTATAGTTCTAAGGCCAGGAAAATCTCCAATTTAGGGCAAGTCTATAAACATGTCCAAACCAAGACACCAACAAGAGGTTACCGTCACTCAAGAAAGGCCAAGTTCAGCATTTCTCTCTCAACTGGGAAGGCACATGGTGAATGTGGTGACGTCTGCTACCTTTCTCTCCAGGCTTCTTGTTTCATGAAGCTCCCCAGGAGGTGTTCTCCTTCCTCACCTCCAAAGGTCTCTGGCTGGTGGACTCTGGTTCTCCCGTCACTCTGTCGTGGTTCTGCAGCTCTCTCCTCATTCTCAAAAGGAGCTCTCTCCAAAATGTCTCCTCTCTTTATAGGATTCTAGTAAACTAATCAAGACCCACATAAAATGAGTGGAGACACATCTTCATCTAATCAAGGTTAACAGTCACAACTGATTGAGTCACATCTCCATGGTGATAACCTAATCAAGTGTCCAACCTATAGTACCGAATCAGGATTAGAAGAAACTGTTGCACCCACAAAACTGATGAGGATTAGAACATTGCTTTTCAAGGCACATAAATCCTTTCATCCTTATAGTGATTTCCTCTAAGAAGCATGGTCTGCCCTGGAAGCACACAGAGCCCCGGGGGTGCACAGAGCCCTGCGGACACACAGAGCCCCAGGGGTGCACAGAGCCCTGGAAGTGCAGGAGCCCTGGGGGTACAGAAGCACTGGGGGTGCAGGAGCACTGGAGGTACAGAAGCACTGGGGGTGCAGGAGCACTGGGGGTACAGGAGCATTGGGGGTACAGAAGCACTGGGGGTGCAGGAGCACTGGGGGTGCACAGAGCCCTTGGGACGCTTGGATCATGCTGGGAGAAAAAGTGTGCTAATCCATCCCTTTTCTTTAGAGACACAGATGTCAGAGAAAGAGAAAGTACCTTGACCGAGGTCACACAGCGAAGTAGCAGCTCACGTGGGCAAGCAGAGCTTGGACCCTGGGTTTGCAGAGAGGAGGTTCACGTCCTCCTTGTTCTCTCCTCCATGACCCTCGGGGACTACTGTTTACATAAGTAAAGCTTCTTGAGAGCCAAAGTCTTGCCATGGGAATTGCTCCTCTCCTCTGACCCCTCCTTGAGCGAAGTGTCCTGGGTTCCTGTGAGCTCTTCTATTGGTGGCTCCAGAATTTGTCTGGTCTTGGAATCATCTCAGGTATTGTAAGAGATCCCAAGCCTCCAGTCCCCAAAATTCCAATTGTAGTAAATCTGGTTTACTTAATCCTCACAATGGCTCTGGGA
This sequence comes from Tamandua tetradactyla, assembly GCF_023851605.1. Taxonomy (NCBI): domain Eukaryota; kingdom Metazoa; phylum Chordata; class Mammalia; order Pilosa; family Myrmecophagidae; genus Tamandua; species Tamandua tetradactyla. The sequence continues at coordinate 182,598,804 of NC_135332.1, forward strand.
ATTGTGAGAAATTGGGTGACCAGAGAGGTCAAGCCACTTACCCAAGATCCCACAGCTGAGAAGTGGCACAGGAAACCTTGGGCCTCCCCATGTACGAGGAGGCTGGTGCATGCATGAGGAAGTAGTCTCAGCTTAAGAGGTGACTGTGAAACTGTTTACACGCATAATGCCAGGGATGGCCAGTAAGCCTGGGTCTCAGCGTAGGGCTGCAGGAGGATAGTGTGGCTGACCCTCCTGCTCTAGTTAGGAGCTGACTCCTGGCCTGACCAGGCTAACATAGCCCAAGGAAGTGAAGGAGTTGGGGCACGAGATGGCCTCAGGGGCTGCAACCAGGCGCGCTGGGCGGAGAAGGTGGGGAGACCCTTTCTTGCTGACCTGGTCAGTCATGATGATGAAACAGGATAATGGGCAGATTGTGGGGTGAAAGGAAGAAGGAGAGGGGGCATTTTAAAGAGTGACTCCAGAGATCTGTTAAAGGATAGAATAAGTGACAATACTTCAAATCTCGGCAGATAAGCACAGCTGGGGAAAAACACCCTAAAGCAAGGCCCGTGGCACAGCTCCCAAACCTGTGTCATTGCAGCTCTGTCCCAGGCCTGCTGCCCCTCCAAGCCCCCACCTTGCCCTCCCCCAAAGCCCAGCCCACCACAAATTTCTACACCTACACTCCAGCCCTCTCCCCAGCAGGGGCACCTTTCTTTTCCACTGATCCAAGATGCACAGATGCTCTGAACAGGTCAACCTTGGAAATGACCTTTAGATTCAAAGTTAGCAAGAAGGGGACCAAGCTGGGGGGCTTGAGGGTGTGGGAAAGTGGAGGGCCCGGGAACCAAAGGGTGGACATGGTCTCCCATGCCACAAGGCAGGGCGAACCCCACCCCCTCTGTCTTTTCTCTGCACTTAGAGGCATCCTTCTTTCTCAAGGACAATGCAGTGAATGAGGCCTGATTCCAGGCTGGACGAGACATTCCCTCTTTGTTTTCTGCTTTAATGAGGGCCTCTCGGCAGGTTGCAGCCATGACTAAACACACTTTGTTGGAGAGAGGCAGTGTTTCTGGGAGTTTCTCAGAAGAGTTAACCAAGCAGCTTCTGCCCTGAGCTCACGGCCGCTTCTGAGAAGGCCCCACTGTGGGCAGCCTGTGGGTTGGGGAGCAGGCGCCCAGGCAGGCGACCAGGAGAGGCTGAACGGCTGCACTCGCGCGTGGCTCACTGCTCTGGGCATCCGTCAAACAAGAGGGTAAGAGTGAAACCCTCCACACCCCCTTCCTGCTCGTGTGTAGTCCACTCAGGACCTGCTACATGATTTGTGGGGTTTGTAGCAAAATTGAAATTATTCAAAGAGCAGGAGTAAAAGTACTGCTAAGAGTAGCTCCATAAAGAAAACTTTCTTCCGTGCCCTCCTCTCTAATTATCATTATGCTTTTTTGTTTGCTATTTAATATCATTCTAAGTAAAGAAAAATTCAGTTTTTAAATTGTTAGCGTGGACTTTAAAGTCCATCTTTATATTGCACTGTATCCATTTTTAATGCAAATATAAGAGCATTTAACTAACACGTGGAATTTCCAAAATTGCACAATTATTATTTCCTGGCTTGCACATGCATATAGATTTTGACCTTCCTAGGCAGTGGGAATCTACACAAAACCAACTGAGCTGTTTTCATTTCTTGATATGCACACATTTTGCCACTCTTTACCTTCAGTTCACTGATCAGTAAGCGTATTAGTTTATAAGCTGCCAGAATGTGATATATCAGAAATTGAATGGCTTTTCAAAAGAGAATTTAATAAGTTACAAGTTTACCGTTCTAAGGTAGCGAAAATATGCAAACTAAAGCACCAAGAAGAGGTCACTTTCACCTAAGAAAGGCAGATGGGACAGGAGCACCTCTGTCAGCTGGGGAGTCAGTGGCTGGCGTCTGCTGGTCCTTGCTCCTGGGCTCCATTGCTTTCAGCCTCTGTTCCTGTGGGGACTCCTCACTTTGCCTCTCTGGTACAGGCCTTCATCTCTTGGCTTCCCTTGGCTCTTTCCAGGCTCTGGCTTGCTTAACATCCATCTCATGGTAATGCCTGCTGGGCTGCAAGCATCTCCAAACATCCGTGTCTCTGTTCGCTGAAGTTTCTGTTCTCCAAGCATCTGCATCTGCTCTCTCTATCAGCTCTGAGGCGTCTGTCATTTCTGACTCTTTCCAAAATGTTTCCTCTTTTAAAGGATTCGGACAAACTAATCAAGACCCACCTAAAATGGTTGGTGTCACATCTAATCAAAGGGTCACACCCACAGTTAGGCTTGTCACATCTCTGTGGAGATAATCTAATCAAATGTTTCTGCCCTCCCATATTGTATTAGCATTAAAAGAAAAGGCTGCTATCACAAGATTGGATCAAGTTCAAAACATGGCTTTTCTGGGGTATAATGCTTTCAAACTGGCACAGTAAGGAAGATTGAAAGGAGAAGGAATTGTGGGTTGCCTTATCTTTCCTTTTTTCTTTTCTGCCATCATGTTCAGCCTAAGTGCTTGGTTCAGACAGGGAAGTAGCTTGAGTAATAGAGGCTGTGGCAGAGTTCCTTGGTTGTGTTTTTAGAATGCATTACCCTCTTTTTTGCACTGAAGTACGTTCTGATAAGTTCTGGCTTTCAGATGGAAAGCACGTACCTTGCACTCACCTTGGCTGTCACTGAACTCCCACACTTCGTGGGTACACTGGAATTCTGTGCTCATAGGGTGTGAGAATGTAATGCGCAAATTAAAGCGAGGAATGGAGTCCATATACTGCACATGTCTCCTCTTCTCATGTACCATGAAGCCTACCCTGCCTGCTTCTTCCAGGGACTTCCATCTTTATATAAGCTTCATCTAGTTCTGCTTGTGCCAGGGCTGTTCACATGGCTGATAAGCAAGGACACACGCGCACACATGCACATGCACTCACACACATGCATGTGGTCTATCAGGGGTGGGGCCATGCTAACTTCATCTTCCCTCTCATCTCTACAATGACAGTAACGGTGCTACCACAGAGCATGCAGTGAGAATGACGCAGGCAAGTATTCCTGCTGAACCTCAGCTTCCTCATCTAGAAGATAAGGGTAGTACTGGAAAACATTTATGATTGTTATGGGGATTTATTAAATTAAATAATACCTGTAAAGTACCTGGCACACACTGCAGCCCTAATTTAATAGATATCAAGGACAAGCACATCTATCCTGGTGAGTGTGGGACAACAGCAACCCATTGTGGATGGCAGGGGTACCTGGAGTCGGGGTGTGCCGAGGTGTGGCTCCGAATGTCTTCTGAGGAATGGGGTCTGAGGCGCAGGCTCCACCTAGCCCGTAGTCCCAGGTTAGCCCTCGGGAATGTCAGGACTGGCTCCAGTCCTGTACAGGGGCTGAAGCACCCAGAAGTGAGCTGAGGCAGAAACCCAGCTTCTCAACAAGAAGGGGGTTGTGGGTCATGGATTTGGAAGACATGCCACTGCCGCCACCACCTTCTCAACAAAAAGGAGGTTGTAGGTCATGGATTTGGAAGACATGCCACCACCGCCACCACCATCCTAGCACATCCAGCACTAGGCAGCCAGCATGCAGACACCCTCTGCAGGTGGGGGAGAGGGTGTCTCCAGCCCCTAGGCCCTGTCAGGATTGGCTCAAGGGAACCCTTCCAAAGTTGTATTCCATGGGATGTGAGTAAACGCTTCACAAAAGGGAACTTCTAGAAGGAGAAAGAAGAGGAAGAAGGGAAGAAAAGAAGGAGGAGGAGGGTGAGGAGGAGAATGAGAAGAAGGAAGTTAAAATGAAGAAGGATAAGAAGGAGTAAAAGAAAAGAAGGAGGAGGAAGAGGTAACAGTGAGAAGGGGAAGGAAGAGGAGGAGCAGAAATAGGAAGAGGACAAGGAGACAAAATTATTTGGGAAATAGCCAGTTAAAGAAAGTTCAGCATATTCTTTATAATGCCTTTAACATACGCCTGAGCACTGTGAATCTCCACGTGACTCTCAGGGAGCCAGCTCATGATGAATGGATGGATGGGTGGATGGATGGACAGATGGATGGATGGATGGATAGTTGCTTGAATGGATGGGCAGATGCATAAATGGATGAATAGATCAGAGAAACCAGAAGGAATCCAGGGAAACTGTTCACAGGTTAAGCAGTCCATATTCTGCATTCAAGTTCAGAGCTTTCAGGTAACAGTAGGGTTTCCAGTCTTCTCTGAACCTCAGACTCATACTGCAAGAAGCTTGATCATTGGAAGTTGTCTCTTCCTTCACCTAAGTTAAGCACTAATATGCAAAAGTGTTGGGCTGCTTCCACTGGTCTCGGCCCCTGGCGGAGATAACTAGAACCGATTACTGGAACCCACAGTGAGACAGGTTTCAGTTCAGAAGAAGAAAGCACTTTCCAATCGTGGTTCAGTCGGAAGGCCTGAACTTGGGATCACACCAGCTGAGGTGCAAATTCTGAATTTGGAGTTGGAAAAAACTTGATCTGAATCCCAGCATTTTCACTTCTGTGCACAATAGAAGCAATTTGCTAAAAAGCTCTCAGTCCGCTATCCTCCCAGCCTGAAGTGTAGATTATTAATCAGTTTACCTACTCATCTTCCCATCCGTCCATCGTCAGTTATTCAGAACATTTTTTCTCCAACAGACACGGGTACCACGTGGCCACAGCAGCAGCATGAGGGTTAAAGCTGTGAATGCAACATGTATGGTTGAAGTACTACTTTTCAAAGGAGCACGCTGCCCCTGCCTGCAGGAGCTGCCAACAGAAAGCTGCACGAGCAGCTCTAGGCAGGGATTTAAGAGAGGTGGCTCCAACATTGGGGGGTGCTACTCCTGCTCACATGTCTTTGGGCCTCTGGCATGGAGACTGACCCCTGTTTGTCCAGGAAATGACCTCCCAGGGTGGAACTCTTTCCGTGGATTCAGACAGCAAGCCAAGCCAGGGCAGAGCAGACAGATGGGCTGAGAGAGGGGGCAGTGGGAGAAAGATCCTTCCAAGAAGAGCTGAAAAGTAGTCTTGTCCACGCTAGCGGAGGGGAAGGGGGTGTTCCAGCAGCTTCCACCAGGCTGCTGATTCCCTGTGAGAGCGGGCTCTCTGGTGGGCTGCCAGGGTCACCGTCCCTGCCAGGACGTGGCCCCTTCCTAAGCATGACTGGGAGGGCCGTCCATGCTTTACAGACACCCTTGTTCTAAATCACAAAGCACACGGATTCATTAGGAATGGGGGATGCGCCATTCAACCCAAGTAAATTGTGGGGTGGGGTTAACGTGCCACCCTTTGAAGACACCAGCCTACTCATACTTCAGTTCTTTTGAAGCCATTAAGACCTTCCCAGAAGCCCCCTCGGCTCCAGGCAGCCCGTCCCCTGTGCTGCTTACACTGAGGAGGTCCCACTCTCTTGTACTGACACGCTTTGAGAGCCAGCAAGGGCCCAGGTACAGAAGGGTCCCTGGGAAGCAGTATCCACACCCAACCACTGATTGCCAGGGATGAACCCTGGGCTGGGCACGGCCTCTCCCAGGATGTGGGCGGTAGAGGCTGTGTGGCTGCACAGCACATTCGAGTCCATCAGTTTCTCTCTCCCAGGACCCAGCAGGACGTGGTCCTGGGTCCACGGGTCTTCTATGCAGATAGGGCTACCCATGAAGAGAAAGGCAGGTGGGGTGGAGTCTGTCTCATTTCTGGCATTTTTATCACTGAAATTTGAGAAAACGTCTTCCACCGTACTCTTTCTCCACAATACCTACTGCAGGTTACTCTGTTCGGCAAGTCATCGTTTTTCTGCCTGTAACATCGGTTAGTTTTACAGGTCATTAGGCCAATGGTGGTGACATTTCTTTGGTTGTGCTAATTAGAGTGCTGTTACTATTCGTCCTTATTTCTTTACCAAGAGCATCACATAAGGCAGATGGAAGAGGCATGGACTGGGGGGGCCAACAGAGGTGAAGCATCTGGTCTACAGGTGGCATCAACAGTCTCGGTTCTTCCTTCTTCCTCATTGCCGACTGAGTTTTCATCAATAGATTTGCAAGGTTTTGGCTCAGTGGTGTGTCCTCATGTTCTTACTGCTGTCAGGATCGCATTGTGCGGGTGTGCATGTGTGTGCACATGTGTGCACGTGTGTATATGTACATGTGGGTGCAGGCACATGCAATGTGGTATATTTATCTTTCAAGGGATAAAATTAAAGTCTAAATTCAAACTCATCTGTGAATGCACTGATCCAGTGACTTAGGGCTATTCACAGCCCAAATGCTTCATATTTTGAAGTCTCAAGCAACCTCATGTTGAAATCAATACTAGTGTCTTTGCAATTCTGATAACTCATGAAACTGTTATCACATTGGAAAAGGACATACTGTCCAGGTGACACTCATGTTTCAGACTGATTGTGGCGCATGCTTTACTTACCTGTAACGCTGCAAGTCTTGGATTCAGAGAGAGCAAAGCTGGATTATCCATGTGATCTTCAACAAACTTCTTTAACCTTCTGAGCCTAGTTTCCTCATCTATAAAATTCAGTTAACAGTACCAGCATCATAAGATTTACGTATTAATGATTAATTGCATTATTTTATTAGCAAAATTATAGGCATGAAATATGACTTGCATGTAATAAGATCTCAAAAACTAGTAAGTATTTACTTTTCATCATTATTGTTATTTTAAACTTGCTGTTCACAGTAATGATTTTATTTTATTTTATTTTAAGTTTCTTACTATGGGCTATACAGCAATCACCCTGTGCCTTCCCATGTAAGAGAGAACCTCAGATGAAAGTTAGCGGCCTTTCCTCTGAAGAACTAAATAAATCCCCTTTTATTACAAGCCAATCTATCTCTGGTGTGTTGCATTCTGGCAGCTTTGGCAGACTAGAACAGTTTCCAAGGAAATAGAGGAATGAATTAAGCAGTGGATTTTGGCCAGCATGTCAGTCTCCCACTTTATACCTTACACAGGCATGAGATACAACATGTGCAGTCTCCACTGAACTTACATGTGTAGGGCTGTCTAGTGTCTAAATAGGGCTAGTACTCCATATGCAGATATGTGTGAAATTTAAAACATGCCTAGATCATATAATGCATCATGTTAGAGATATAAATAGATGTTTGTTGAATTAACATAATAAACATGTCTGCATGTGTGTATACACACAATATATGTCTAGCAAATATTTATAGAGGTATTCATGTGTATAATTTTCTTTCAAAAATGCATAGACATATTTGCATATATATGTATATTTATTCAGCAAACATTTTTTACCTGTGACTGACACATATCAGCATGGATGCACATAAACCCAAAATAAAACATCTGTTATCTCACGCTGCATAGGTAGATCTACCACAGTCAAGAAGCTGGCAGGTAACCTGTAAAGCATAATGAGCTCTCAGGAGTTTTTGGTGTTTAGAGCCCAAGCCCTGTTAAAGAAGGTCTTCTTCCTTCTTTTTAAATAATTAAAGAGAATTATAAACTAAGTCTAAATGGACAGTGCAAAAATACCAGGTTAAATGCAGACCTGATTGAATCCATACCTCTCCCTTCACATGAGTAGTCTGTGATGAGGGGTAAGCCATCATCTGGAGTAAATATTTAGTTTTCTCTACCATTCTATTACACACAATGTTTGGTAGACAACCAAAACTTATAAAACATGTACAGAAGCAAGAAACTGACTAATGGTCAAGAGCAGAAACAGAACTAGAGACTGCCAGATGTGACATCTATATAACAGAGGGTGTAAAATAACGATGAAAAATAAGTCAAATGACTTAAAATGGTGAAATGATATAAATATGTGGAACAGTTGGTAATTTTTTGTGCTATAGAAACTATAAAAAGGCATGAATAGAAATACTAGAAATGAGAAATATGTTATCAGAAATGATTAATCCATCTGATAGGCTTAGCAGCAACCTTGCAGAGAAAAGAAACAAGGAACCTGAAGGCAGGAAGATTGCAAATAGTCTGTGTGTTCAAACTAGAACACACAGACTAAAAACAATCAAATGTATATGAATTGAGATTGAAGGAGAGACTCAAGAAAACATTTGAAGATTCAATGAGATTTACTGGCTATTCATTCATAACATTGCTGAGAATTATTTGTTAATATACAAAAGAAAGGTAACTCCAAAGAGATAAGTACAAAGAAAACTACAGTTAGGCGTATCATAGTCAAAATGCTGAAAACACATAGAAAGGAAATCTTAAAATAATCCAAAGGAAAAGACATACTACATAAAAAGGAACAATATTACAAATAAAGGTAGACTTCTCATTGGAAACAAAAGAAACCAAAATAAAATGAAATTATTTCTTCAAAAGGTTGAAAGAAAAAAAAACTGCCTCTTTAGAAGACTTTAGAATTATTTATCAAAAATACTCATTGTAGATATAAGAAAAACAAAACATTTTCAGACTGGTAAAAATGGAGAGAATTGTCACTGAATGAAATGCTAAGAAGCCAGAAGGAAGCCCAGATCTGTACAGGAATAAGAACAGTGAGAAAAGGCAAACATGAGGATAAACATAAAGTACATTTTATTATCAATCTATGGACATGTGTGTGCCTATGGCAAACATACATATATAAGAAGGAAATTGGCTGTTAAAAGCAAAAATAGTAATAATGTAACGTGGGTTTTAAATAATTCAAAATTAAAAAATAATAATGTGAAAATGAGAGCAAAAGTAATGAAAGGTATTATAAAAGGAATTGTGCTCTTGTAAGAGTCTTACATTATTCTAAAAGTAGAATAATGTTATTTGAAGGTAGACTCCAATGTGTTAAAGATGCATGTTTTGATCTCTAGAGCAATTGCTAAAATATAACACAATGGACTAGAGATAAAGAGTCATTACAGCCCCCCTCCTCTTCCCGGACAGGTTCTGGACACTAAGCATTTACCTCTGGTGAAAGCAGCTCTGGGGCCGAGGTCAGCCCAGGGGTCAATTCCAGGATGAGTTGCAACCTTCCAAGAACCACCCCAGGCCCAGAGGGAAGAACCCAGAAAGAGGACATGGCTACTGAACAGGGGGAAGCAAGGTCTCTGGTATCCATGACCTTCAAGGACAAGGCTGTACTCTTTACTCAGGATGAGTGGGCAAAACTGGATCCTTCTCTGAGAAACCGGTACCAGGACATAATGCTGGAGAACTACACAAACCCGATCTCAGTGGGTTCCCATTTGCCAAACCAAAAGTGATCTCCCTGTAGCGGCTAAAGAAGAGCCCTGGAAGGTACAGAAAGAAAGTTCCAGAGGCACCTGTCTGGGAAGGAAGAAAAATCCCCAAACCACAAAATCAACTCAAACTCACGACTCATCATTTCAAGAACTAATGAGGAAAATACTTAAAAGAGATGAAGTTTTAGACTTCAAATCAGGAAATCCCTGTATATATGAAAACAGATTAAAGAAACAGCAGGACAGAAATGAGGGTTTCCCAACGATTTCAATCACCCATAAGAAAATCCTTATCATGGAAAGAAGCTACCAAAATATTGAATTTGGTCAATCCTGAAATGAGTCCTTGTTAGGCAATAGAGAGTTTCTAGAGAGAAAGCACCCTTAAAATGTGAAATACAAAGAAATAGCTTCAAGGAGAATTCAAGTGTACTTAACCAGACAAAAACCAACTCAACAGAAAAAGGCTATAAATGTAATATACATGAGAAAGCCTTCATTCATAATTCATCCCTTTGTAAACATCAGAAAAACCATACTGGAGAGAAATTATTCTAATGTAAATAATACTTGAAAGCCTTCAGCCAAAGCTTAGCTCTTGTTCAACATCAAAGAACTCATATTGGAGGAAACCTCTACATTTGTAAAGAATGTGGGAAAGCCTTCAGTCATAGTGCATCCCTTTGTAAACATGTAAGAACTATGGAGAAATCCTATAGATGTAAAGAGTGTGGCAAATCCTTCAGTAGAAGGTCAGGCCATTTTATACATCAAAAGCTTCATGCTTAAGAAAACACATATAGATATAAACCTGGTAGAAAGCCATCTAGTTGTCCACCCCTTCCGGAATATCAGAGAATTCATCTCAGAAAGAAATCCTATTTATGTAATGAATGTGGCAACATCTTTAAGTCTAGCTCATCCTTTCATTGTCATCAAAGAATTCACACAGGAAAGAAAACTTTTAAATGCAGTGATTGTGAGAGAATCTTTAGTCAGAGTGCATCTCTAGTCAACATGAAAGAATTCACACTGGAGAAAAGTCCTATACATGTAATGAAGGTGGGAAAGGCTTCACTTCTGTTTCACAACTTAATAGACATACAATAATTCATACTGGTGAGAAATTGTATAGTTGTAATGAATGTGGTAAACCCTTAAGTTCCCATTCAACATTTATTATTCATGAGAGACTTCATACTGGAGAGAAACCGTGTAAATGAAAAGTGCATGGAAAAGTCTTCAGACAAAGTTTAGCTCCTATTCAACATCACAGAATGCATACTGGAGAAAGACCCTATAAATGCAATGAGTGTGGGAAAACCTTCAGGTGTAATTCATCCCTTGGTAATCATCAGAGAATTCATTCTGGAGAGATAACATATGGATGCCTGGAATGTGGGATATCTTTTGGGCAAAGCGCAGCACTTATTCAACATCAGAGGATTCATATGGGGGAGAAAACTTTTTTTTTAATTTTTTTTTTATTAATTAAAAAAATTAACTAACACAACATTTAGAAATCATTCCATTCTACATATGCAATCAGTAATTCTTAATATCATCACATAGGTGTATGGTCATCATTTCTTAGTACATATGCATCGATTTAGAGAAAGAAATAGCAAGACAACAGAAAAAGAAATAAAATGATAATATAGAGAGAAAATAAAAATAAAAATAAAAAGTACAAAAATATATAAGAAAAAAACTATAGCTCAGATGCAGCTTCATTCAGTGTTTTATCATAATTACATTACAATTAGGTAGTATTGTGCTGACCTTTTTTTTTTTTTTTTTAGAAATCATACCATTCTACATATGCAATCAGTAATTCTTAACATCATCACATAGATGCATGATCATCGTTTCTTAGTACATTTGCATCGGTTTAGAAGAACTAGCAATATAACCGAAAAAGATATAGAATGTTAATATAGAGAAAAAAAATAAAAGTAATAATAGTAAGAACAGAACAAAACAAAACAAAAACCTATAGCTCGGATGCAGCTTCATTCAGTGTTTTAACATGATTACTTTACAATTAGCTATTATTATGCTGTCCATTTTTGAGTTTTTGTATCTAGTCCTATTGCACAGTCTGTATCCCATCAGCTCCAATTACCCATTATCTTACCCTGTTTCTAACTCCTGCTGAACTCTGTTACCAATGACATATTCCAAGTTTATTCTCGAGTGTCGATTCACATCATTGGGACCATACAGTATTTGTCTTTTAGTTTTTGGCTAGACTCACTCAGCATAATGTTCTCTAGGTCCATCCATGTTATTACATGCTTCATAAGTTTATCCTGCCTTAAAGCTGCATAATATTCCATCATATGTATATACCACAGTTTGTTTAGCCACTCGTCTGTTGATGGACATTTTGGCTGCTTCCATCTCTTTGCAATTGTAAATAATGCTGCTATAAACATTGGTGTGCAAATGTCCATTTGAGTTTTTGCCCTTAATTCCTTTGAGTAGATTCCCAGCAATGGTATTGCTGGGTCGTATGGCAATTCTATATTCAGCTTTTTGAGGAACCACCAAACTGCCTTCTACAGTGGTTGCACCCTTTGACATTCCCACCAACAGTGGATAAGTGTGCCTCTTTCACCGCATCCTCTCCAGCACTTGTCATTTTCTGTTTTGTTGATAATGGCCATTCTGGTGGGTGTGAGATGATATCTCATTGTGGTTTTGATTTGCATTTCTCTAATGGCCAGGGACATTGAGCATCTCTTCATGTGCCTTTTGGCCATTTGTATTTCCTCCTCTGAGAGGTGTCTATTCAAGTCTTTTTCCCATTTTGTAATTGGGTTGGCTATCTTTTTGTTGTTGAGTTGAACAATCTCTTTATAAATTCTGGATACTAGACCTTTATCTGATATGTCGTTTCCAAATATTGATTCCCATTGTGTAGGCTGTCTTTCTACTTTCTTGATGAAGTTCTTTGATGCATAAAAGTGTTTAATTTTGAGGAGTTCCCATTTATTTATTTCCTTCTTCAGTGCTCTTGCTTTAGGTGTAAGGTCCATAAAACCGCCTCCAATTGTAAGATTCATAAGATATCTCCCTACATTTTCCTCTAACTGTTTGATGGTCTTAGACCTAATGTTTAGATCTTTGATCCATTTTGAGTTAGCTTTTGTGTAGGGTGTGAGATATGGGTCTTCTTTCATTCTTTTGCATATGGATATCCAGTTCTCTAGGCACCATTTATTGAAGAGACTGTTCTGTCCCAGGTGAGTTGGCTTGACTGCCTTATCAAAGATCAAATGTCCATAGATGAGGGGGTCTATATCTGAGCACTCTATTCGATTCCATTGGTCGATATATCTATCTTTATGCCAATACCATGCTGTTTTGACCACTGTGGCTTCATAATATGCCTTAAAGTCAGGCAGTGCAAGACTTCCAGCTTCGTTTTTTTCCTTCAAGATGTTTTTAGCAATTCGCGGCACCCTGCCCTTCCAGATAAATTTGCTTATTGGTTTTTCTAATTCTGAAAAATAAGTTGTTGGGATTTTGATTGGTATTGCATTGAATCTGTAAATCAATTTAGGTAGGATTGACATCTTAACTATATTTAGTCTTCCAATCCATGAACACGGTATGCCCTTCCATCTATTTAGGTCTTCTATGATTTCTTTTAGCAGTTTTTTGTAGTTTTCTTTATATAGGTTTTTTGTCTCTTTAGTTAAATTTATTCCTAGGTATTTTATTCTTTTAGTTGCAATTGTAAATGGGATTCGTTTCTTGATTTCCCCCTCTTCTTGTTCATTGCTAGTGTATAGAAATGCTACAGATTTTTGAATGTTGATCTTGTAACCTGCTACTTTGCTGTACTCATTTATTAGCTCTAGTAGTTTTGTTGTGGATTTTTCCGGGTTTCAACGTATATTATCATATCGTCTGCAAACAGTGATAGTTTTACTTCTTCCTTTCCAATTTTGATGCCTTGTATTTCTTTTTCTTGTCTAATTGCTCTGGCTAGAACCTCCAACACAATGTTGAATAATAGTGGTGATAGTGGACATCCTTGTCTTGTTCCTGATCTTAGGGGGAAAGTTTTCAATTTTTCCCCATTGAGGATGATATTAGCTGTGGGTTTTTCATATATTCCCTCTATCATTTTAAGGAAGTTCCCTTGTATTCCTATCTTTTGAAGTGTTTTCAACAGGAAAGGATGTTGAATCTTGTCAGATGCCTTCTCTGCATCAATTGAGATGATCATGTGATTTTTCTGCTTTGATTTGTTGATATGGTGTATTACATTAATTGATTTTCTTATGTTGAACCATCCTTGCATACCTGGGATGAATCCTACTTGGTCACGATGAATAATTCTTTTAATGTGTTGTTGGATACGATTTGCTAGAATTTTATTGAGGATTTTGCATCTATATTCATTAGAGAGATCGGCCTGTAGTTTTCTTTTCTTGTAATATCTTTGCCTGGTTTTGGTATGAGGGTAATGTTGGCTTCATAGAATGAATTAGGTAGTTTTCCCTCCACTTCAATTTTTTTGAAGAGTTTGAGGAGAGTTGGTACTAATTCTTTCTGGAATGTTTGATAGAATTCACATGTGAAGCCGTCAGGTCCTGGACTTTTCTTTTTAAGAAGCTTTTGAATGACTGCTTCAATTTCTTTACTTGTGATTGGTTTGTTGAGGTCATCTATGTCTTCTTGAGTCAAAGTTGGTTGTTCATGTCTTTCTAGGAACCCGTCCATTTCCTCTAAATTGTTGTATTTATTAGTGTAAAGTTGTTCATAGTATCCTGTTATTACCTCCTTTATTTCTGTGAGGTCAGTAGTTATGTCTCCTCTTCCATTTCTGATCTCATTTATTTGCATCCTCTCTCTTCTTCTTTTTGTCAATCTTGCTAAGGGCCCATCAATCTTATTGATTTTCTCATAGAACCAACTTCTGGCCTTATTGATTTTCTCTATTGTTTTCATGTTTGCAATTTCATTTATTTGTGCTCTAATCTTTGTTATTTCTTTCCTTTTGCTTACTTTGGGATTAGCTTGCTGTTCTTTCTCCAGTTCTTCCAAATGGATAGTTAATTCCTGAATTTTTGCCTTTTCTTCTTTTCTGATATAGGCATTTAGAGCAATAAATTTCCCTCTTAGCACTGCCTTTGCTGCGTCCCATAAGTTTTGATATGTTGTGTTTTCATTTTCATTCGCCTCGAGGTGTTTGTTAATTTCTCTAGCAATTTCTTCTTTGACCCAGTTGTTGTTTAGGAGTGTGTTGTTGAGCCTCCACGTATTTGTGAATTTTCTGGCACTCCGCCTATTATTGATTTCCAACTTCATTCCTTTATGATCCGAGAAAGTGTTGTGTATGATTTTAATCTTTTTAAATTTGTTAAGACTTGCTTTGTGACCCAGCATGTGGTCTATCTTTGAGAATGATCCATGAGCACTTGAGAAAAAGGTGTATCCTGCTGTTGTGGGATGTAATGTCCTATAAATGTCTGTTAAGTCTAGCTCATTTATAGTAATATTCAGATTCTCTATTTCTTTACTGATCCTCTGTCTGGATGTTCTGTACATTGATGAGAGTGGTGAATTGAAGTCTCCAACTATTATGGTATATGAGTCTATTTCCCTTTTCAGTGTTTGCAGTGTATTCCTCATGTATTTTGGGGCATTCTGGTTCGGTGTGTAAATATTTATGATTGTTATGTCTTCTTGTTTAATTGTTCCTTTTATTAGTATATAGTGTCCTTCTTTGTCTCTTTTAACTGTTTTACATTTGAGGTCTAATTTGTTGGATATTAGTATAGCCACTCCTTCTCTTTTCTGGTTGTTATTTGCATGAAATATCTTTTCCCAACCTTTCACTTTCAACCTATGTTTATCTTTGGGTCTAAGATGTGTTTCCTGTAGGCAGCATATAGAAGGATCCTGTTTTTTAATCCATTCTGCCAATCTATGTCTTTTGATTGGGGAATTCAGTCCATTGACATTTAGTGTTATTACTGTTTGGATAATATTTTCCTCTAACATTTTGCCTTTTGTATTATATATATCATATCTGATTTTCCTTCTTTCTACACTCTTCTCCATACCTCTCTCTTCTGTCTTTTTGTATCTGACTCTAGTGGTCCCTTTAGTATTTCTTGCAGAGCTGGTCTCTTGGTCACAAATTCTCTTAGTGACTTTTTGTCTGAGAATGTTTTAATTTCTCCCTCATTTTTGAAGGATAATTTTGCTGGATATAGAAGTCTTGGTTGGCAGTTTTTCTCTTTTAGTAATTTAAATATATCATCCCACTGTCTTCTAGCTTCCATGGTTTCTGCTGAGAAATCTACACATAGTCTTATTGGGTTTCCCTTGTATGTGATGGATTGTTTTTCTCTTACTGCTTTCAAGATCGTCTCTTTCTCTTTGACCTCTGACATTCTAACTAGTAAGTGTCTTGGAGAACGCCTATTTGGGTCTAATCTCTTTGGGGTGCGCTGCACTTTTTGGATCTGTAATTTTAGGTCTTTCATAAGAGTTGGGAAATTTTCAGTGATAATTTCTTCCATTAGTTTTTCTCCTCCTTTTCCCTTCTCTTCTCCTTCTGGGACACCCACAACATGTATATTTGTGCGGTTCATATTGTCCTTGAGTTCCCTGATACCCTGTTCAAATTTTTCCATTCTTTTCCCGATAGTTTCTGTTTCTTTTTGGAATTCAGATGTTCCATCCTCCAAATCACTAATTCTATCTTCTGTCTCTTTAAATCTATCATTGTAGGTATCCATTATTTTTTCCATCTTTGCTACTTTATCCTTCACTTCCATAAGTTCTGTGATTTGTTCAGCCCATGTCCTCTTCATGTCCTCCCTCAATTTATCGATTTCATTTTTGAAGAGGTTTTCCATTTCTGTTAGTATATTCAGCATTAGTTGTCTCAGCTCTTGTGTCTCATTTGAGCTATTGGTTTGTTCCTTTGACTGGGCCATATTCTCAATCTTTTGAGCGTGGACAGTTATCTTCTGCTGCTGGCGTCTGGGCATTTATTCAGATTTCTCTGGGTGTCGGACCCAGCAAGGTTGTAAGATTTTTCTGTGAAATCTCTGGGATCTGTTTTTCTTATCCTGCCCAGTAGGTGGCGCACGTGGCACACGTTTGTCTCAAGTGTTTGGAATAGGTCCCCCCCGGTCACCAATCTCCATGGCCTGGGGATTTCCGATCCAATTCTCTCCGTTGGTTCAGGGGCCGCGCGTGGTGGGGGCATCAGCTGCCGCGGCTTGAGGGGACCCTGTGGCTGGTCGCTGGCTGCAGCGGGCCTGGGGAATTCGCCACCGGACCAGGATGTCGCCCGCGGGGGAGGGGCATCAGTCACCAGCGACCGCAGCCTGGGGAATTCCCCACCGGACCAGGAAGCCTCCCGCGGGGGTGGCCACCGCGGCTTGGATAGCCCTCTGATCCGAGACTCGTAGCCGCGGACTCGAAGCCAAGACTTGAAGCCGCCCGCAAAAGAGGGGCGCCGGCCGCCTCGGCTTGGGAAACTTGCCTCTCCGAGACTCTCAGCCAGCCCGGGAAGGAGGGAGGGGGGAGCTCCGACCGCCGCAGCTGCCGCTGCTCGGGAAATCGCGCGCCACTCGGGGATCTCACCGCAGCTGAGTCTCGCAGTCAGACTAGCCAGTCCACACTGGGTTACGCTGTGTGTCCATTCCCTGCCGTAGCCCCGGGAGCTGTTCTGCACTGTTTCTGTTCACCTATTAGTTGATTTGGAGTCGGAGGAACTAAGACGCATGTACCTTACTAAGCCGCCATCTTGGAACCTCCAAGATGGTTCAAAACTTTTAAATGCAATACATGTGCAAAAACTTTTAGAAAAAGTTTGTCACTTATTGCACATCAGAGAATTCATACTGGTGAGAAACACTATGAATGTAATGTATGTGGAAAACTCTTCGGCCAGAGATCATCCCTTATTAATCATTTTAAGATTCATATTGAAGATGACCACTTGAAAGTAGATTAGCATGTGAAAGCCTTAAACCAAAGCTTATCAGAGAATACATACTTGAAAATTATTTAATAAATGTAAAAAAATGATACAACCAATATTAATTTAGTTCTCTTCTGTCATGGTTAGGGACAGGTGTCAACTTGGCCAAGTTGTGGTACCTGTTCATCTGATTGGGCGGGCGCTGGCCTGTCTGTTGCAATGAGGACATTTCATAGGATTAGGTCATGATCACATTAGCTACATCCACAGCTGATTCCATTTGTAATCAGCCAAGGGGGAGTGTCTTCTGCAATTAGTGATGCTAAATGCAATCATGGGAAGCCTTTTAAGGAAGGCTCAGAGGAGACAGGTTCCATTCCTGCTTTGGCTGGTGAGCCTCTCCTGTGGAGTTCATCCAGGCCATCCATCAGAGTCATCGGCTTCGCAGCCTGCCTTGTGGATTTTGGACTCTGCGTTCCTACGGTCACGTGAGACACTTTCATAAATTTTATATTTGCAAGTGTTCCCTGTTGGTTCTGTTTTTCTAGAGAACCCTAACTAATATATCTTCAGACATCAAATTCCAAGGATAACCTTGACTGTGTAATAAATAAAGGGAAAACTTTCATACTTGTCGGTCACCTTTTAAAATATCCTGAGATAGATCATTCACAATTGCAGATAATGAGTTTGGCCATTTGTAAAATACAGGGAGGAATTTTTCTCTCTGCATTTCTTTACAACATTATACATTAGATGCCACATATGATCATGATAGAATCTGGGTGCAGGTGGATTCTCATTAGAAAAAAACAAGTAGCATATTTATTACATTTAACATTTTAATAGCAAGTAAAAGAATTGATCTTAAAAAATCTGTGCATTTTTAGAGCAAGGGTCAAATAAAAGATTTAAAACAAACTATAGATTATCATCTTAACCTATGAAATTCCCCTTTTCCTAACTTGTCAAACTTTGTGCATAGCTTTCATTTTAAAAAGAGAAGGAAAAACAAGTCATTACAAAACACAGTAAATACAAATTAAATTCGACTTTTTAATGAAAAGTTCTTTTTACAAAGTTTATGGTTTAAGATAAAAAGTAAAATTTTCTTCTGGGATATTCTTATCTGATGATCCAAGATTATTAGTGTGTCTTGATGTCCGGGTCCAACATCCAATTTTTTGTTTCATTTGGTAAGTATAAAATGCATTTATACCTTTTTCATATGGCATTTATAAAGTTATAGTTTATTAATCTACAGTAAAATTCACTCTTTGGGGTGTTCAGTTCTATGAGTTTAGACAAATGCATCTAGTCATGAAGTCATGAGTTGCTGCAGCACAGGAAAACCTTGGAAACATTTTGCTTAGCAAAATGAGCAAGGCACATAAGCACAAATATTATATGATAGCACTTATATGAGATGATTAGAAATAGCAAATTTGCAGGAATTATTGGGGGTTGGTGAGAGGAGGAAAGCAGGAGCATTTGCAAAAATAATAAAAATGATACTAGACAATTTAATATATGTACACATTTAAAAACAGAGCTTCAGGCAGTGCGATGGTGGCTCAGTGGCAGAACTCTTGCCTGCCCTGCCAGAGACCCAAGTTCGATTCCTGGTGCCTGCCCTTGCAAAAAAAAAAAAAACAAGAAACAAAAACAGAGTTCCAAAGAACATGAAGCAAAACTAACAGGACTACAGAGGAGACAAATCCACAATCATGCTTGGAGATTTTAGCACCTCTCTCTGAGTGGTTAATCAAGCAAGTAAACAAACACTAGTCAAGACCTGGAAGATCAGAACACTATCTCTCACGGCTTTTCAATTCAGCATCAGGATGGCTGTGGTTGGCAATTCCTCCTTGGGCAGAGAGGCCCCCCCCCTCCATTGCAGCCTCTTCAGCAGCAGCCTTTGATCTGCACCTGCTGGGCCATAAAACTAATCTAAATAATTCTTAGCACATTGAACTAAATTAGAAGTGAACTACAATAAAATTAAGATGTCTAGAAAATTCCCCAATATTTGTGAATTAAGTAATGCTTTTCTAAAGGGTCCATGGGTCAATAAAAAATTAGCAAATAATTCACAGGGTGTTAAGGAAAACACAACATGAAAAAGCATGATACGGATAAAGAAGTGCTTAGGGGAGAATTTGCAGCTTTAAATGCCAATGTTAGGGGAAAAGTGTAAAATCAATAGCATACCTTTCATATTAAGAAGCTAAAAAAAATCAGAGCAAACTGAATATGAAGTAAAAACCAATGAACTAGAAAGTGGGAAATTAATAGAGCTGTACCGGAGCACCGCAGGGGGCCTCCCATGCTGGAGGGCGCAGCCCGAAAAGAAGGGAACAGGGATCCTAGGGGATGGATGCCGGGAAACGCTGGAATGCCTGCGACCCCCGGGATGGACACCCTCCTCCAGCCTCTAAGCCACGTGGGGACCAAGAAAACGATTCGCTTGCGCAGCTCTGACAATTAAAATCTGTCTCTTTGGGCCAACGCTAGTCTGCCCTTACTCTCACTGACCCCTGTCCAGCGGGAAGCCAGCAGCGCGGACTGCACCGTAATTGCCAGGAGGCGCGGCGGCACACCCACACGGGAGGTGCTGGAGGAACTGCAGGTGCGCACCGCAGCCCAGAAACACCCTCCTGGTGCCCCCGCCCCGGATGCAAGTCCAGCCTCAGCCCAATATTAGCTGGGGCTCCTGAGGTTCCTCCTTCAACACCTGCCGGCCTTGATATGTGATGCGTTTCAGCCTGGACTCTAAAAGCCTCTGATATACGGCCCGGAGGAACTGAGATGCAGTGCACGCGAGGAAGGAGCGCAGATTAGTAGCTGCTGGAACTGCACCTGGCACAGCGCAAAGCTTCGGGGCTCTGGCTTTCCTCAAGACTTGGCTCCCATTTCACATTCCTCTCTCTTTTCTAAATTGCAAGCCCCTGCTGTTGTCATCACCTTTGGTAGTGACTCATTTACTACCGCGTGTACTTCTGCAGTGATTGATACCTGATGCCCTGGGGATAAAGATGTGGCTTGCATGCTCTCCTGATGTCGGCCAGGTGGTGCCAGGTAGGAGAAGGAGCAGCCCCACGTGTGAGCTGCTCTGACAACTTATCTGGGTTACTCAGCATCTCTGAGCATCGTGCTTCTTGGGTGAAAGGCAGGCAGCAGTTCCACCCTCCTCGTGGGTTCTGGAAGTCTAGGGAGAGCAGCGTGCAAAGCCGGGCTCTGGCCCTGATCTGCTGGCCCAGATCCCCACCTCCCCTTCCTGTCCCTCCTGTGTTTCCCAGGCCCCCTGGTCCCCAGTGGGGTGTATCCGATGGAGCCCAAGAGAAAGACTGGAGGGCAAGAGGAAGAGAGAAGCCCCTTTCTCTCCACTTCGGGGAGCATCTTCTGGGACGGCCACATCTCCACAGCCCCAGCTGCGTGGCAGCTAAATGATTTGAGTCCCTGCTAGAAAACCCTGGTTTCTGGGATCTGCTATTACAATTCCTCCTTGTTTCTTCCAGACCCAAGAAGGTGGTAGCACCTTCCTACTATAACTAATCTCTGAGTTGCCTCATCATCCTTTTTGGCATCTCCAGGGATGGGTAACAAATTTGCTATGTTAAATCTTCTCTGTTTGAAATACATAGAGTAGTTTCTATTTTCTCACTGCACCAAACTGAATAAAAAAACCCAGGACCCTGCATTTAATGTATCATTTTGATGGGGAGAAGGGACAGGGGAAAAGACCTTAGTCTCAAGCAGAGTGAAGCCAGTGTCCAAAGAAAATTTCAAACAAAACACATTTGTCATCCACTGAGTCTGAGCGTTGCTCAAGGGACTGCATGTGCAGGTAGTTATGTGAGCTCTCAGATAAAGTCCATGAGAATGGCACTGCCGTTACATTTTAAAGAAGAAGAAACTGAGGTTCAGAGAAGAGTCTCACCCAACAGGACACACATGAATGTGTACGACTGGGGTTTCACCACATCTGCAAGGCTCCAGGGTCCTGCACCCACTCCTCCTGCAGCACTTCAGCACTGCCACGGGGAGCTCCCAGGAGTCCTGGCTGTGGCTTAGGTCCCCAGCCATAGAGTGCCACACAGAATGCTGCTGGCCTGCACAAGAGTGGTCTTGGCAGGAGGACTTGCATGTCTAAGCCCTGACAGTGTGGCTGGTCCCCGGGGAAGAGGAGTAGAAGGGAGGAGGAACTGGGTGGAAGGCTCCTGCTGCTGGACCCTGGACTGAGTCTTTTGTAGCACCCATAATGGATCCATGAAGGCCAGTGGATCCATAACCTCTTCTCTGAATGGGGCACTCCTGGCACTGGGGATGAAGGGGGTAGTGGGAAGTGAAGGGGGTGTCTACCTTCATGAAGAACTTTGTCAGTGGGTCCCTGAGCCTGGCTCTGTTTGAAGACCTCCATGACTGCTCAATGGCACCTTCCAGGATAATGGAAAGGTTCTTGGTCTACACCGTCCAGTATGGTGGCCGCTAGCCACATGTACCTATGAGCACTTGAAAGTAGTGCGACTATAGAAGTGAATTCTTTATTTTAATTAATTTAAATTAAAACAACCACATACAGCTGGTGGCCACCATATTGGATAAGACGGGAATGGAATGATCCAGTAATGGCAGCTATTTCACAACTGAGTGGATGACTTTGTTGCTTTTTTTCCCACAATGCACTAAGTTTTTCCATATAAACCTCATAACCTAGGGAGTCCTTAGAGAAGCAAATGAGGTGGTTGGACAAGAGGGTGCTAGACTCAAGTGCAGGGAAGTCCTGGACCCCATTTTCCTTTTGTAGAAAAACCATTTTAATGTCCTTGGATATTACATGCACAATCAGCTTACTGCCAGGACTTCATGTTCGCAGCTGCAGAGAACAATTGGCAGATTCATCACCCAATTCCCTGTTTATTGATTCATTGTGAAGCATAATCACTGGTTTCCTTAAGAAAGAGTGTGACTTTTTCTCAGTTTGGACTTTGCATATCTTGTGTTTTCCAAGAGAATACTGTGAAAACAGCTGGCTTTCCCAGTAGCTGAGTAACTCCAGTGTCGATTCCTGCAGTTAGAGGACATGGCCTGCAAAGATGCGCAAGGCACAAGAAACTAAGACAACCCTAGACACATCTGAGCTCTGTCTCAGAACCCTGTGATACACAAAGAGTAGGGGAGGCTGGGGTTTATGTGCTTTCACCTTCTACTCACAAGGTCCCCCTCGGCATCCACTTCTGGGAAGACCCTGGACGTCTCCAGGAATGAAAAACCCTGGATTTATGCCTCAAACAGGCATTTCTCCCGCCATGCTGCATCGCTGTGGAGGTGGAGCCTTTCCTTGAAGGAGAGCAGTTCATTGGTTCACGGAGTCTCCCCACTCCCACTCTGTGCTGCTGGCCATGCTGCCCCGTCTGTCTTCCCCACACCACCACTATGGATTCTTCTAGGCCACATGGCCTCAGGTCATCCATTACACATCTCTGAGCCTCAGCATCCTATCAGCAAGGTAAGGATGATAGTAGTGGCAGCTTCAAACGGTCATTTGAAAATTCAAGTAAATTAATTCATGTGATGGGCTGAGAAGGTCCTGGGAACACAGCATTCCTTCTTGCCTGGGATCCAGTGCTCTTACTAGCATGGTCATTATTTTTGCTATTATTCATCATCATAAAGCATCCCACTCCCTTGACATTTCTTCATGTTCCTGGAGCTGCAAAGTGCTTATCCTTCCAATGGCCTACACTGAAATGGCCCCTCCGAGCCTCAGTTGTTTCCCATGTAAACTGGGCAAACCACTTGTGCTCCAAGATCTGTGTGATGCTATAATGGCTTAATGTTTGTGAAAGTGCTGGCATGACTCCAGAGTCCCAGAAGGGGCTCCAGCGATGCCAATCCAGTCACCTTTTCCCCTTCTTCATTGTTAGAGACAAGCCCCTCCTATAGTGTGGGAAACAATCTGAGCCTAGTACACATCTGATCATTGAAAGAAATTGACCTTTTCTTTAAATTGAGATATAATCCACGTCATAAAAATAATCATTTTAAAGTATACAATTCAGTGGCTTTTAGTATTTTGTCAGAGTTGTTCAACCATCACCACTATCTAATTCCAGAACATTTTCACCAAACCCAAAAGAAGCCTCATTCTCTTAACGGTCACTCCCAACCCCCAATCCACTCAGCCCCTGTAAACATAATCTCCTTCCTGGGCCTCTGAATGTGCCCACCCTGGGCATTGCACACGGATGGAGTCGCTGAATAGGGGGCTTCGGGGTCCGGCTTCTTTCACTTCGCATAATGTCTCACTATCATCCATTTCAAGGCCTGCAGCAGAGCCACATTTGTTTTCAGGGTGTAGATTGCCATACTTTCTCCTCGTCCTTTACAACAGCCAGAGTATCTGCTCCTGTCCTTGTCCTGGAGATGGTTTATAACTGGGTGCTGTAGGGGCTCCTAATTTTAATGCATGATTGTTCTGTAAACTCACAACTTCTCTAATAGAGTAAAAAAAAAGTGAAGCTGCTTTGCTGTTGTTCAGGCTGTACCAGACATGAGCCGAATCTGCCCTATGCGACCGTCCCCCCTACCCCGTCCCCCATGGTCTCCAGCCTTCACTGTTCCCCTGACTTGCTGCTGGTAATTCAGAGTCAATCGACTGTGGAGTCAAAACAAGCTCACAATGTATGACCATAATCACATGTATGTATTCATGTATGTATTCATGTGTGTATTCATGAATTCATTCATACATGAATACATACATATTGTATTCACCAATAGTGAAAGCTGCTCAGGCTTGTTTGTAAAGTGGGGATCGTAATGGTCCTCCCAAGTGGGGTTGTTGCAGGTTTTAAACAAGGCCGTACACATCAGGAGCTGAGTACAGTAACCACTGATGGCACACAATCCATAAACATCAGTGAGATATGGCAGTGAGTAGAGAGCAGGACTCAGCTCCCGGCTGGGGCTGGACAGAAGCTCAGGGATGGTGGGAAGGAGGCATGGGTGGCTGGAGCTGTGCTTGGCCCATGCTGGCTTACTTTCATTGCTGTGATAATTATTTTCTCCCAAGCTCTGGTTGTGATGCCACCATCCCTTGCCTCCATGTCACAGCCTTCTGCTGGCTGCTGCCTCATCCAGGGTGACTGGCGGGTGGTGCTCCTTGAATGAAGTGTTGAAGAGATCTCCAGACAGAGGATAGGATCCGGTACCATGGGGACATGCTCGTCCCTCTGCTCATTCCTTGCAGCTCTGGACTCGGCATTGGAACTCACTGCCCTCCCCACTGGCAACATGGGGACCTGACTCCTGGGGATGAGCCTGAGCCCAATATTGTGGGGGTGAGAGAGCCCTCTTGACCAAAGGGGAAGAGAAATGAAACCAAATAAAGTTTCAGTGGCAGAGAGATTACAAATAGAGTTGAGAGGTCTTACTGTTATGCATTTTATAGTTATCCCTTTTTAGTTTTTGGTGTATTAGAATAGCTAGAGGGAAACACCTGAAACTGTTGAACTGTGTTCCAGTAGCCTTGATTCTTGAAGATGATTGTGTAACTACAGAGTTTTTACAGCGTGAATGTGTGATTGTGAAAACCTTGTGGCTGATAATGACTTTTTCCAGTGTATGGACAGATGAGTAAAAAACTAAATAAATAATAGGGGGGTATAAGGGGCATGAGATGTTTTAGGTGTTCTTTTTCATTTTCATTTTTATTCTTGTATGTATTTTTTGATTAATGAAAATGTTCAAAAATTAATTGTGCCATGGTGGCTCAGTGGCAGAGTTCTCACCTGCCATGCTGGAGACCCAGGTTTGATTCCCAGTGCCTGCCCATGTAAATAAAAAAAAAATTGATTGTGGGGGGAATGCACAACTATTTGATAATACTGTGAACCATTGATTGTAAATTTTGGATGCTCATATGATATAATCATGTACTGATTTTCTGAGCCCACCCCACCTGGGACAAACAGCCCACTGTGCTGTGAGCCTCTGGGCAGACAGCCCATCACCAGCTGCCTCAGCAGCCCCTCCATTGCCTTGCTGAGACATTTCCCTCTGTGTTGCTCCCAAAACTGGGGGACCCGGCGAGCAGCCGTGGTGTGCTGGAAGTAGACTCCCTTCTCTTGTCACCAACTAGGGAGCCTGAGCCCAATAACCAAAGCAAACAGACTTCTGCTCCAAGGTCATTGCCCACCCACCACCTCCTTTGTGTTTTGCCTTACCAGTGTGGCACATTTGCAGGTAGGAC
Source organism: Tamandua tetradactyla (assembly GCF_023851605.1). NCBI lineage: Eukaryota > Metazoa > Chordata > Mammalia > Pilosa > Myrmecophagidae > Tamandua > Tamandua tetradactyla. The sequence goes on from NC_135332.1 coordinate 182,624,223, forward strand.
ACATGGCCTGCATTTATGTGATTGCAAGTGCCAAAGGCAGGATAAATGTAATATGCACTACCAGAATCTTGAGCACGTTCTATGTAAGGTCCTATGTACAGTATCTCAAATTATTCTAACCACTCATGAGGTTCTTATGACTGACCACCCCGTTCGCAGATGAGAATTTCAACGTGTGGTCTAACGTCACAAAGCGGTGAGGGGTCCAGCTTCCAACTGGGGTGTGTCTGGTGCTTCACCATCACACTTTTAGTAATGAATTTGCATAGTGAGTTATACTGGTAGATGATACATTTAGGGGTATACAGGATATTCACATGTATTTATATTATAATCTGTAATTTCTATTTATGTGCAAACATATGCTACATATATATGATGTCATATAATTATGAGTGCTTCTAAATATTCATCTATTATGTGAAGTATTAATTAATCCATGTATATGCCAAATATAAATATATTAGATATTTGCTACCTGTAAATAGATAATGTGTTATATACATAAACTTTTCAAACTTGGTCATTACTTTTCATAGTCTAAAATTAAGCAGTTTTAAAACAACGAATATGGCAAGGCATAAGTCATGGCAAATTTAAAATAACTTTAAATTCTAGTTTCTTGCTTCTTGAATGGCAGCTACACAGACGTTTACAGTCACTAACGATGATGGGGAAACAGTCCTTCCCTGGTCCTCTCTGCTAACTGGGGATTATTGCAGGTTCACCTGCCCCCAGTGGCACAGGACAGACCTTCCCTTGCATTCCTGGGCCCTGGGCTGCTAACTGGGTTCACTGTTATGTAAGGAGGTTACACATAATGCTGCTTCCAAAGGAGCAAAAATATTAGGATGAGACACTGTTTTCCCTCATTTCTTGTTTTCTCGGGAGGAGGGGGTCTTGCTGGTGGACCTTACCTAGGACCTCGGGCTTTGACTTGAATCGATGCACGAAATCAAGGTGAGCTTTTCTGCATCTCCTTATTGTGAATTTTGTCTTAATCCATGGACACTTGTATTCGTTTTTCATAAGCGTTTACTAATTTTTTGGTGATATGAAGTAGACTCTGGATTTGCTTAGCGTCCAGAGCAATTTTAAACTGATAGTAAAAATACCAATTTGTATGACTTTCTTAGAGGTACGAACAAGACCAAATATTCAAGATGGAATAATAAGTCCTCTTAGGTTAGTCAAAGAAGGAAAATTTGCCAGATTTTGAAGGGTGGATAAGAGTGCAGAAGGCGAAGAAGTATGAAAGACATTGCAAGGAAACCTTGCTAGTGCTAGACACAGCCTGTTTATGGGGAGAGGGAGTAACTGGTGTGCTGGGGCTGGGGAGGGGTGCAGGGCATAGGTGGGTGCCCACAACGCACCCTTCCCCTTCAGGCCCCACTGAGGGGATGTCCAGTGCTGTGGCCACTAAAGGAGGACAGCGCTTCAGAAGGCCTGTGAAAGTACATAGGTGCGTGAGCTGACTCCGGAGGCCTGGAGGAGACCAGAGCAGGGGAAAGAGGAGGGAAGGAGTCTGACTGGGGCTAGAGGCGCCAGCTAGGTAGTAGGGAGGGGAGAACAGGCATGGCCCCCAGCACCCATGGGTGGAACCAGAAAGCAGCAGGGGCTGCTGCTCAGAAGGTGGGCCAGTGCACTAAGCCACAGCAGGAAGAGAAACGTCCATGCATGCTGCTCTTGAGCGTGTGTGAAACTCCTTCCAGTCTACTGTTATCCGTAGTGTAAGATTTCCTCCCAACAGAGACAAAACCTGATCTCTGTGGTTTTGTGGGCCCAGCTCTGCTTTTTTCTGGCCTTTTATGGCAGGAGGCACATCCCAGAGAATATTGCATCAGGTTCGGGGTTTGATCTCCACTTTGTCCCCACTAGTCCCATCACCCTGGGCCAGTTCACTCATTCTGCTCAGCCTCGTTTCGTTTCTAGCTTTTGGGAATGGGGGGCCAGGCACCTTCATGGCAGGCCTGGTCTCAGGGCCAGGTCCTGTGGAGGCAGCTTGCAGGCTCGGCCGCAGCACTGCTCTTGGTACCTGGTGGCCGTTGGGATAGCCTTGTCATCCAAGTCCTTTTCTCACCTCTCAGCCCCTTCAACCCAACCTACTTTAAACAAACCTCACCCAGGCCAGACTCGGGGACTTTGCTAAGGAAGAAGGAGACTGCCTGGTGTTAGGAAAACAGTACCTTTGTGCAGATTATAAAAGGACATTCCTAGCGAAGGGCCTGGGTAAGCGGCACTCCTTTGGATTGCCCTCTGGGGCAGACGCAGACTGGAGAGGGCATTGGTGAGCGACGGCTGCAGAGGAGGCTTTTGGCAGCTGCCCACTCAGTCCAAGGGGGGAGTCTTGCACAGTCTAGTGCACAAACCCAGCTTCTGTCCATAGCTGCCCTGAGCAGACATCCAGGAAGAGGCTCCTGCCCCAGCAGGTCTGCTCCAGTCAGTCCCCACTGCACTGTCTAAATGCCTCTTGAGGCAACTGCCACCTCCCCACCCCAGGCCAGGGGCCAGCCTCCGCTCTGCACATGGAGACTTCTCTCCAAGGCACACTTCTGATCACAGCCTTCCCCCACAAGCATCCCTACTTGCTGTCTGTCAACCACAGCAGCGACTTATGCTACCAGTGACCCCTCCACTGACTCCCTGCCCACCATGAGGGGCTCGGGGATCAGAAGGAGCTGTTACAGGTGGGAGTGGTGGAGTGGGCAATGCCTGCCTACGTGGGAAGGTGGAGGTGGCTGAAAACCATTCACCTTCAGGGTCAGGTCCCTACAGTATCACCTGGTATTTGTGACGAATCTGCCCCAGGATTCCTGCCTCCCAATGTTGGCCCCTTTGCCTCTAAGGATTAGCGTTAGGGTTAGGGTTAGGGTTAGACTTGAGATCTGCTTCTAACCAACAAAATGTGGTAGGGCACTGGGATGCACATGGTTGTGTGTGTCACAGAAAATGATGTCAGGAGACTCACCCTTGCTACCTTGGGAGATGCTGCAAGGCTGTGACTGCTAAAGGATAAAGCCAGGTGCTATTACACTCAGAGAGGTTGTATCAGTTTCCTATCACATAGCCACACAGTTAGAGGCTATGAACAATGCAAAAGTATTCTTACAGTTCTGTAGATCAGACCTCTGGCTTGCGTCTCACTGGGCTAAAACCACAGTGTTGGCAGGCTGCATGCCTTCTGAAGGCTCCTGGTGAGAATCTCCTTCCCTGTCTTGTCCCGCTCCTGGGCATGTCTCATGGCTTCTGCTTCAAAGTCAGCAGCTCACTGACCCTTATTCCCTTATCACCTTTCTCTCTGACTGAGTGCCCCTGGAGAAACCCTGCACTTTTAAGGATGCACATGATTTGACTGGGCACCCCTGGCTCAGAGGAGCCTTTGACTCTTGGCTGCAGCAAAGCCGTGCCCAGACTCCTGACCCACAGAAACTGCAAGATGATACATGTATACCGTTTTAAGCAGCTAACTTTCTGGTAATATTGTTACACAGCAATGGGTAACGAGTATATTATTCAAAGGTCTATTTGGCTTTCTTTTCATCTATATCTCCAAACTCATCTTCCATACTCCCTCACTTCATCTCATGCGGCTGTTTACTTATGGAAGCACATACGCACACAATATCACCAATAGCAAGTATGTTTTTTTGGTTCTGTGCACAAAACCCTTGGATTCATGCCTCTGCTCTTTTACCTGTGTTGTTCTCTCTACCCAGAGAGACATTCCTTGTACCTTCCCTAGTTTCTAAACTCTTGTCCAAGCTCTAGGACCCTGCTCAGGTGTAAATTCTACTGTGGAGTCTTCTGGAAACACTCTCCTCTCTGTAATTTCTTTCGAAGTATAGGCATATATATCATCATGGAATACACCAGTATTATGTTTATTGCTCAACTCCATCACAAGCCTGTCTCTGCAGTGGATAGCCCTGGGCCAGGAGCCGGGGGTAGGGGGTGGGGTGCATAGGCAAATGCCTATTAAAGAGAGGCAAAGCAGTCAGGTTCAACCACAAACCAAATAGTCTTGTGCTCTTTTTCCAATCCAAAAGCCCCATTTCAGCATTAAACTGAAGTCATGCAGTTATGGAATCTTGGAATTCAAAGGGGTCAAGCTCATCTTGGCCTATAGTTAGGGAAGGAGAAAGGTTTGGCATAGAGACTCCCAAATTATCACAGGGCAAACAGTGTAGAGGCAAGACCCCAAAGCCTGACAGCTTGGTGATTCTCCACACATCCTGGAAAGGACAAGGAAGCGTCTGGGGTAAGGAAGCGTCTGGGGCCTCATCACCGTGAGTAAGACAACGCTGGAAAAGAATGCGCCCATGACTAATGGAAAGTCATTCACCACCTAGTAACGATTATGAATCAAACTTTTGAGGAATTAACAGTATAATCCAGGAAGGCAGTGGCAGAAAGGCTGGCACTGCAGAACAGTGTCAACCCCCCGCTTTCTGCCTGTCCTTTCTCTTATTAGCCTCAACATATGAGGCACAGACAACTATAAATACACAAAGGGGTATGTGCAAATCTCTTGTCATATAAGGAACCTGAGAGCCCACAGCGATGTCATTTCTTTGACTTGTTTAGTCGTTACCCCACAAAGTGGATATTTTCAGGATTTTTCTTTCTCTCTTCTCTCTTACCTCAAGTCTCTGTATGGTTAATTTGAAGGAATAGCATCATCACTACTGTGATGGAACTATCCCATCACAACACTCCATCATACTAATTAGCAAAGGGAGAAGGGATTTGTCTATTTTCAATTTGTCTGTTTTAAAATCTAGGAGATGGGCCAAGCAAATTCCAATATGCAGAATTTTGCTTGGAAAATGATGACTTACGGATTTGAAATATGTATTGAATTTGTTCAAATCTGGATCCTTTGCATTATTGTTGCTGCGAAAATAATTATCAATAACCTAAAAAAATATGATGACAGCGACAACAATAGTGATAGAAGAGAGCATTTCAAAATGTCATTTTCACCAGTGTCTTCAAAGAACATTAGTTCTTTATCATGCAAAATTGTCTCCATGGCCTGAGATGTAATAGAAAACTGAATCTTTTAGTTTCCCTTTGGAGAATTACAATGTTCAGTTGGAAAAAATCCCATTAGGAGTCTTGTGGTTAAAAAACACACATTTGGGGGTTCAAGAGTTGTTCAGTGGTAGGATTCTTGCCTTCCATGCAGGAGACCTGGGTTTGATTCCCAGACTTCCCCCGCCCCCCCCCAAAATTCAGCAAATAGTGCTGCAATAATGGGATAAGAATGAAATATGACACCCACCATACAACATACTATATATATATGCACACATTCAGAATAGTTAAAACTTATTTGAAAACAGAACACTCTATCATGATGAAATATTTATTATCATCATGAGAAATGTTGTTTCAGGGAATGGATTTTGGCATTTTACCCATTCAAGACAACTTACTCTCGCTAGGTATTATGGGACTGGTTATCCTACTGGTTATCCTACTGGTTATCCTACTCCCATAAGAGCAGTGTGACCCAAAGGGTCAAGGTGATTTGTCCAAAGTAAAGGAGAAAATTCCATCCATGGTCTGAATTCATGCCTTTTTGGCTCTGAAGTCCATGCTCCCTAGATGAATGCCCGTTACTGAAGACACAGAATTTGGTTTTGCATGTAGTTGGCCCTTCCATTTAGATCTCCTGCCCTCACCCATGAGAGCCAGTCCATTTACATTTCCTGTCCTCTAGAGGAGGGCAGATCAGAGCTGCTCCTGTTGAGCATCTGCAGAACATACTCACAGTGAGGCACAGAGCGTGGTTCAGGTCTTCACATGAGACATGGCACGTCATCTTTGATCCCTTTGCAGGTGCCAGTTTTACAGGGAGAAAACCTTCCTTAGCACCACTGGACATGAAGCTGTGGGCTGGATCTGGGAGACAGAGATGCAGAGGACCTGGAGTGTCCTTTCACCAAGGCCACTACTTGACCAATCACCTTTTATAATGTTGGACTTTTATGAAGTCTAATTTATCTTATTTTGTCTTTTATGAATAGTGCCTTTAGCCTGTTTAAGAAATTTGCCTGGAACAGGATCATGAAGAGAGTCTGTTGTCTCATTCTGAAGCTTACACTTTCACATCTGCCTCAGATGAGATGCTTTCTATCGTGTGAGACAGGAAGGTTCACTTCCCCCTTACATGTACCCTACTTGAGAGGGGACATTAATTGAAGACCATGTTCCCCACTGAAATCTGTGTCATTAATGATTTTTTGTGTAGCATCTATTTCTAGACTGTCTTTCAGGATCTATTCCTCCATTTGTCCATCTTTCTATTCATACCCTTCCTGACACGAGTACTAAGCTTTGAAATCTGTAAATCCTCCAAATTATTTTTTTAATGTTGGCTTGGTTTTTCTCTGTCCCTTGCACCATTATGACACTGAATTAGTTTGTCATATCTAGAACAATAACAAAAAATGACTTTCTGGGACTTTGCCTGGAATTTCATTGCCTCCATAAATGCATCTGGGGCAGTTGAATCTCAATAATATTAAGTGTATAAATACAAGAACATGTGACATTTGCTCATTTTTTTAGATCTTCATTAATTTTTTTCAGCAGTACTGTATCCTACCTGTGTGGAATTCTTACACATCTTTTCTTAACTTTTTTTTTTAACATATTTGACATTTTGGTATTCCCATGGATTTATTTGATATTTGGTGTTTCTACGGATTTATGCCTATTTATTTGATTTTTATGTAATTATAAAAGTAGCATTTTTAAAAAATGTATTTTTCTATTTTTGTTGCTATAATATAGGGACATTATTTTTATATAGACATTGAATTTACATTGTTTCTAGCATCTCTGTTAAATGTTCTTCTTATTTCAGTTGTAGCTTATTTTGTGTTTTCTTTGTCTGTAATCATGTCATCTATGAATTTATGCATTTTCATTAGAAAATATCTCTTAATGTTTAGAAATAGATTCTTCCTTAAAATATACTTTTTCATTAATATATGCTTCCTAGTTTTCACTTGCATAGGGATGTCATAGCGTATTTCTGTGTAGTTTTTTATTTTCAACCTATTTATGTCTTTGTATTAAAGAGTATCTCTCAGAACCAGTATATACAGTTAGATATTTTTTTATATATTCAGTCTGAAAAATTTTATTTTTATGTGAAGTTTTTAATCTTTTTGTATTTAATGCCTTACTGGTATAAGTGGTTTAAAATCTACCATATTGCTATTTATTTAGAACTGCAAACTAGCAACTTATTAAATTCCCCTTTTAAAAGCCATTTTGTTTCTGGTATATTTCATTCAGGCAGCTAGCAAACAAGAACAGCATTCAATAAAATCCAACATCCTTTCCTGATAAAAACACTTCAAAAGTTAGGTATTGGAGGAAACTTTCTCAAGATCATCAAGGGCATATATAAAAAGCCCATCGGCAGCATCATACGTAATGGTGAGAATTTGAAAGCATTCCCCCTGAGATTGGGGATGAGACAAGGATGCCCATGGTCACCACTATTATTCAACATTGTATTAGAAGTATTAGTTGGAGCAATTAGACAGGAGAAAGAAATAAAAAGCATCCAAATAGGAAAGGAAGAAGTAAAACTTTCATTATTTGCAGATGACATGATCCTTTACTCATTTAAAACCCTGATAAATCTATAGCAAAACTACTTGAGTTAATAAACAAATTCAGCAAAGTGGCAGGATATAAGATTAACATACAAAAATCAGTAATGTTTCTATACATAAGCAATGACTTATGTGTGTAAAAATAAGGAAAAAACTTCATTCAGAAGAGCAACCAGAAGAATTAGGAATCTAGGAATAAGCCTAACCATGGTGTCAAGGTCTTATACACAAAAAACTACTGAAAGAAATTAAAAATGACCTAAATAGATAGAAAGATATTCCATGCTCATGGATAGGAAGGTTGAATATTGTGAAGATGTTAGTCCTACCCAAACTGATCTACAGATTCAATACAGTATCAATAAAAATCCCAGCAACCTACTCTGAAGTCTTGGAAAAGCTGATTATCAAGTTTGTATGGAAAGGAACGAGACCTTGAATAGCTAAAGATATCCTAAAAAAGAAGCACAAACTGGGAGATCTATCACTTCCTGACTCTAAAGCTTACTATAAAGCCATAGTGGTCAAAACAGCATAATATTGGCACAAAGGCAGAAGGACTGACCAGTGGAAGAGAATCAAGAATGCAGAGACTGACCACCAAATTTATGGACATTTGATCTTCAATTAGGCCCCCAAATCCACTGACTTGGGACAAAATACCCTCTTCAATAAAAGGGCATGGGAGAACTAAATTTCATATGACAAAAGAATGAAAGAGGACTCCTACATTACACCCTATACCAAAATTAATTTAAAATGGATTAAAAACCTAAATGTAAGAACCAGTACCATAAAACTTCTAGAAAAAAATGTAGGGAAACATCTTTAAGATTTAGTAATAGGAGGTAGCTTCTTAAACTTTATGACTAAAACACAAGCTGCAAAAGAAAAACAGACAAATGGGAACTCCTTAAGATCAAGAGCTTCTGTGTCTCAAAGGACTTTGTTAAAAAGGTGAAGAGACAGTCAACTCAATGGGAGAAAATATTTGGAAACCATGTATTGGATAGAGACTTGATATCCTGTGTACATAAAGAAATGATACAGCTAACAACAAAAGAACAAACAACCCAGTTATAAAATGGGCACAGCAAATGAATAGGCACTTCTCTGAAGAGCAAATACAGACGGCTAAAAAGCACATGAAGAGTTGCTCATAAATGTTCATTAAAACAATAATGAGACATCACCTCATGTAAGAATGGCTGTTATTAAACAAACAGGAAACTATAAATGTTGGTGAGGATAAGGAGAAATTGGAACGCTTATTCACCATTAGTGGGAATGTAAAATATTCAGCTGCTGTGGAAGTCAGTTCGGCGATTCTTCAGAAAACTAAATATTGAGTTGCCCCATGACCCGGCAATACCAATACTTGGCATATACCCACAAGAGTTGAGGACAGTAACATGAACAGACATTTGCACGCCGATGTTCATAACAGCATTATTCACAATTGCCAAGAGATGGAAACAATGCAGGTGCCCATCAACAGATGAGTGGATAAACACAATGTGGTATATACATACAATGGAATATTATGCAGCATTTAGACAAAATGATGTCCCAAAACATATGATAACATGGATGAACCTTGAGAATATAATACTGAGTGAAATAAGGCAGATACAGAAGGACAGATACTGTATGATTCCATTATTATGACTCTGATAAACTGCCAGTGTTTTGGAACAGCTAGACAGAAAAATCTAAGATGAGGGCATGGTACGCCATGACAAACTCTGGGGACTGTTCTGTAGTTGCTTGTTGAAGCGTGCTTTGAAAATTATTGCCTTTTTCTTTCTTTTGTCTGTATATGTGTATTTTTTACAATGAAAAAGGGTAAAAAAAAAAATGCAAGCAGCTATAGTAATGCTTGGATATTTTCCTCAAGCCCAAGGGCCTTAAATTGAAGGCCCACTGGTCAAGACTGCAGGTGAGCTTCATGGCAGGTGCACTTGGTTGTCCTTGCAGCTGCTGCTGCTGCTGCTGCTGATGATGATGATGTGATGATGGTGACATTTCTATCTGACTGTGAACTACCTTAGATGGGCATAGACTAACCCTTCCATGCTCTGGGGTGCTTTCTACTCCATATTTTCTTACCAGCCCCCAACTCAGAACTATTCACTTTGCCAATGATCCTAATGTTGCCTGAGTGCAATATACCAGAAAAAGAATGGCTTTTATAAAGAGGATTTATTAAGTTACAAGTTTATGATTCTAAGGCCTTAAAAATGTCTGAATTAAGGCATAGTTATAGTTTGAAAGCTGCCAGAATATGATACACTAGAAACAGAATGGCTTTTATAAAGGACAATTTCTTAATTGCAAGTTTACAGTCCTAAGGCCATGAAAATGCCCAAATAAAGGCTCCAACAAGAGGGTACCTTCACTCAAAAAAGGCTGATGAAGTTCAAGGTTTCTTTCTCAGCTGGGAGGGCACATGGTGACATCTGCTAGTTTCTCTCCTGGATTCTTGCTTCATGAAGCTCCCATGGGGGTGTTTTCCTTCTTTATCACCGAAGGTCTCTGGCTGCATGGGCTCTGTTGGTTTTGGTGGCTCTTAAGCTTTTTTGAAAATGGTTCCCCCTTAAAGGGATCCAGTAAGCAAAGTCACCTTGAGTCAGGGGAGAAACATCTCCATGGAAACCATTTAATAAAAAGTTACCAGCACAATTATCAGCAGCAAGGGCTTAGCTCAACCAAGCTGCAACTGTGGAATTAATTAACAAATTCTGACTACTGAAAACAGGCCCCCAGCACAGATGAACCTGGAATAAGCATTAAAGAAACTAGAATTTTTTGCTATGGCAAAAAGGTGGCAGGGTTGACAGAAAAATAAACAAACAGAGACTTTTTGAGTGGGACAGTACAAAATACTGGAAAAGGGCTGGATCCAGTACAAAATACTGGAAAAGGGGGCACATAGATAGAGTCACATATGAACACAAGTCTTGATTGAAAAACCCAAGAAGTGTGGGTTTTGTTCTGAAAAGGCTATTTTGCTTCTTTTTTACTCCTTAAGCAGTTCATTAGATAGAAGTGGAAGTACTGTCAGGCTTCTGCATTGCCTCAGGCAAGGCTAGGATTAAGCTCATCTGAGAGACACAGTAAATAGTCAGGGGAAAGGAGTTAATTCCCTAAAGGAATTATCTTTCTCAAGAAAAGTGGGTAGGGCCCAGCTCAAGTGGAATCCCTCCTTCAAGAAATTCAGGCACCAGGGATTGGAAAACAGAAGCAATCAAAGCTATCCTACTACCTCTCCTCTGTTTCAACCATGCCCTGGCAGGGATAGTCTGCTGAAGTTAAAGGCACTGTATCACTTTACACTGGTGGGAAGCCACAAGCAGACAACCACCACACACTGGGCAGGACAGGAAAAGCACAGAGTCTAGAGGCTTCATAGGACAGTCTGTCAACCTTTTGGGTCTCAACCTCAGGGAAGACTGGTGCTGGCTATTCTCTCTTCCCAAGATATGGGCCTGTCTAGTCTGGGAAAATATGACTGGGGTCTATAATATCTGAGGAGATTCTCCTCAAAAAAAAGGCCCCATGTAGTCAGGGCAAGAAACAGAAAAACAAGAACTGAAAAATTCCAATCTGCTCAACAGGACCTGTGCTAGAGGTCTAGAATAAGTTGAAGTAGATGTCAAAGAACAGATAGAGAACAAAGCCATCCAGCAAGAACCCCCTAGGTAAAAGAATGAAAACAAGCTCCAGAATAACTTAATTCAGGAAATCAAATGCCTAGACATCAGCAAACAATAACAAGTCATACCAATAAAATCAAAGATATGGCCTAGTCAAATGAACAAAACAACAATTCAAAATGAGATACGAGAGTTGAAAGAACTAATTCAGGATGTTTGAACAGACATGGAAAATCTCATCAAAAATCAAATCAGTGAGTTGAGGGAGGATATAACGAAGACATTGGGTGAATAAAAATAACCCAAAACTTTGAAAAAACAAATCCCAGAACTTATGGGAATGAAAGGCACAACAGAAGAGATTTTTTAAAAAGCCACAATGGAAACCTACAACAGTAGATTTAAAGAAGCAGAAGAAAGGATGAGTGAACTAGGGGACTGAATATATGAAACCTGGAACAGAAAAGAAAATAAAGGGGATGAATGGAAAAATATGACCAAGGTCCCAGGGAATTGAATAACAACATGAAGCACATGAATATACAAATTGTGGGTATCCCAGAAGAAGAAAAAGGAAAAGGAGGAGAAATACTAGTGCAAGAAATAATCACTGAAAAATTCCCATCTCTTATGAAAGACATAAAATTACAGATCCAAGAACTGCAGCATACCCCAAACACAATAGATGCAAACAGACATACTCCTAATAGACATACTTACTAATCAGATTATTAATAGTCAAAGACAAAGAGAGAATCTTGAAAGCAGCAAGAGAAAAACAATCCATCACATACAAGGGAAGTCCAATAAAGTTGTGGGTGGATTTCTCAGCAGAAACCATGGAGGCAAGAAGGCATGCTATGATATATTCAAGATTCTACAAGAGAAAAACTGCCAACCAGTAATTCTATACCCACAAAACCATCCTTCAAAAATGAAGTGGGAGATTAAAATATTTTCAGACAAACAATCACTAAGAGAATGTGTGACTAAGAGACCAACACTGTAAGAAATACTAAAGGGAACACTACAGGCAGATAGGAAAATGCAAGAGAGAGAGGACTGGATAAGACTGTAGAAATGAAGATGATCAGTAAAGGTAAAACAAGAGAAAAAATTAGATATGACATACTTGTTTTTTTGCAAGCTGCCAGAACGTGATATACCAAAAACTGGAATGGCTTTTTAAAATGGGGATTTAATAAGTTATAAATTTACGGTTCTAACGAAGTGAAAGTGTCCAAATTAAGGGACCAATGAGAGGTTACTTACACTTAAGAAATGGGTCTGGAAAACCTCTGTCAGCTGGGCATTCACATGGCTGGCATCTGCTGGTTCTTTCTCCTGGGTTCAGTGCCTTCCAGCCTCTATTCCTGTGAGAGCTCCTCACTTTGCTTTTACAGGACTTGCTTTCATTTCTTGGCTTCCCCTTGGCTCTCTCCAGTTTCTGCTTTGCTTGACTTCTCAAGGCAATGTCTTCTGGGCCCCCAGTTTATCCAAACATCCATGGCTGTTCTCTGCCTGTCAGCTCTGCTCTGAAGTTTCTGTTGGCTCTGTCATTTCTGACTCTCTCCAAAATAAAGGACTCCAGTAAACTAAATAAGACCCACCTTCAATGGGTGGAGTGACATATCCATCTAATCAAAGGTCACACCCACAATTAGGTGTGTCACATCTCTGTGGAGATAATTTAATCACAAGTTTCCAACACACATAATTGAATCAGGATTAAAAAAACAGCTGCCTCCACAAGATTGAATCAGAATGAAAATACGTAATATTTTCAAATCAGCACAACAAATAAAATCTAAAAGACTAGATGGTGGAAGGAAGAACTACCTTTGCAGCAATAACATTAAATGTTGATGGATTAAACTCCAAATCAAAATGCATAGACTAGCAGAGTGCATTTTTTTTTTTTTAAAAAAAAGATCCACTGGGGGACATTTGGTGAGGCAAATAAGCCAGAAACAAAAAAGAATACAGGGATCCCAGATTAAGAATGAGGGCCTTTAATCCTGTATAGTTCAATGTAATGCCTGGGTATATTCCAGACTATATGAAGCAGATAGTCAAAAAGTTTTGGCAAAGTCTTTTGAGGGATGGGAAAAAAATATATGGAACTATTAAATTTTACCACCAAGGAAACCCTGATACTGTCAAACATTAGAGACACCCAAATCAATAGGCCAAGCCATTAATCTTGAGGCTTGCTCTTGTGAAACTTATGTTTGTAGCAGAGAAGTTTAGCCTACCTATAGGTAGGCCTAACAGTTACTTCTGGAGGACCTCTTTTGTTGCTCAGATGTGGCCTCTCTATCTCTAAGCCCAACTCTGCCAGTGAAACCCTCCCCCATACTTAGGACATGACATCCAAGGGTGAAAACTTCCCTGGTGGTGTGGGAAATGACTTCCAAGGATGAGCCTGGCCCTGGTACTGTGGGATCAACTTACCTTCCTGACCAAAAGGGGCCAAGAAGGTATCAGTGGCTGAGAGAATTCAAATAGAGTTGAGATGTTACTCTGGATGTTGCTCTTATGCAAGCTTCAGTTAGAAGTTTGCCTAACCACAACCAAAACCATTCCAGCCAATCCTAAAGAACACCTAGGGCATTATATAAGATTCTACAAAGGTTCCCTGCACTAGGGTAACTTTCCAGAAACCTACAACTTCCACAAGGGGCCTTGGACCTCAATCTTGTTGAAGGGAAGCTGTGATTAAATGAGTCATATTGAAGGGAAGATGTGATGAAATGAGCCCTATCAAGGGGAAGCTGCACAGTGAGCAGTGTTGCAGGGAAGCGCCTCTCATACAATGTGTCGCATGTCCATGTGCCTGTGAAATGGATCATGCCATGAAGAACGCCATGGCACCAGATGAGGGGCTCAGAGTTGCACCCGCTTGAGACATACCACATCCTGTGGGCCAGTGTCTTTGCTACCTGGGTGAATTGTTCAGCTCCTGGGCCTCAGTTTCCCCATCAGTCATATGGAGGGTGGCAGTGTGGCCCGCAGTGTTGATTTGTGTTGAGTTGCAGGAATGGGACTGTAGCCCCCAAGGATCTGGGAACACCAGCCCCAGCCGGAGGAGTCAGGGAGCGCCAGACCCAGCTGGAGGAGTCACGGAGCACTAGACCCAGCTGGAGGAGTCATGGAGCACTAGACACAGCTGGAACGGTCAGGGAGCACTAGACCCAGCTGGAACGGTCAGGGAGTACTGGACCCAGCTGGAGGGTTCTGGGAGGATTAGACCCAGCTGGAGGAGTCACGGAGCACTAGACACAGCTGGAACGGTCAGGGAGTACTGGACCCAGCTGGAGGATTCTGGGAGGACTGGCCAGCTCCAGCTAGAGGAATCAGGGAGAACCAGCCCCAGCTGGAGGAAATGGGAAGCACTGGCCAGCCTCAGCTGTCCTCCTGAGTGAGGACAGCATGGGGAAGGCTGTTGTACAGAGGGATGCCGCCTGCATGGGCCTGAAGTGCTGCTTCCTCTGCCTGCCCCTTGCGGTCACTGGGGGCAGGGTGTGTCAGCTCAGCAGTGCAGCCGAGTCAGGCCCCTCATTACATGTGGCACCCGGCACTTGCCCTGCAGCCGTGGGAGGGCACGTGCCCATTGTTCAGAGTGTTGAGTTGCGGCCACCTGGTGAGGGGTGCTGGTTGTGTCCAGTTGGAACAGCTGGGTGGTCAGGCCCAGAGCCATATCCAGAGCTGGACACCACCCTGAACTTATCTGCAAACCAGCAGATGCTGTTATATGGTGCTAGAGTCAGGGCCCTCAATGCACGTTTTAGCATCTGCCTGTGTCCTGCGTGAAACTATGTGAACATGCCCCCACCTTAGGCCTTATTGCCTGAGTTACTCCTGAGTATTGGCTTACATGCCTGGATGGGCTCTCACACATGTATAGGACTCACACAGCTGTATATGGCTCTCACACCTGTATAGGGCCTTCACACATGTACTGGACATACACACCTGTATGGGTCCCACACACCTGTATGGGGTTCTCACATCTGTATAGGGCCCTCACATTTGTACTGGGCATACAAACCTGTATGGGGCTCACACACCTGTATGGGGCTCACACACCTGTATGGGGTTCACACACCTGTATGGATCTCACATGCTGGTGAGCAACAGCATAGTGGACGCAGCCTGAAGGCTGAGGCAGGTGGGTCTCTTGCCACGGGTGGCTTTTACCCATAGGTGCCAGGCAGGCAGGGGCAGGCAGGGGAGCTGACATGCCCCCGGCTACCCCGCCGACCCTCGCCAGGTGCGGGTTGTGGGCAACGGCACATCCAGGGCTCGGGGTCGCCGACGGCAGGTTTTGTTTCACTGCAAACCTGTGGTCTCTTTTCCCTCCCGCCTCTGGGGTCCCAACTGTTCCCCAGGTCGTTCAGTCAACCAGTGTCATGATGGGCAGAAGGCCCTCTCTAAGGCAATCCACGTTTACTCCCGGCACCCAGTCTGCCAGGTGTGGCCGGGGACAGCAGACCCAAGACTCCCACGGGGCTGGCCCAGGACCCAGAGAGGCACCAGCACCTTGATGCGTGTGTGCCTTGGTGAAGGGCCCCGGGAGGAGCCATCAGCATCTGTAACTATGTCCCAGCGACCAAACCAAGCCCCACAGCAGTCCCTCTTCCCGCGGCCCTGGGCCAGGAGGTCAAGACCCAGGTGCAGGCGAGGCCGCACTGTCCCAGGCAGGTGGGAGGCGCCGTTCGCCCCTCCTGCACCTGCGTCCTGGGTGTGGCCTCCTACCATCCTCCAGCTTCTCTGCCTCCCCATGTCTGTAACAGATCAGGAGCTTGACCCCAGCCGAGTGGAAAATCCCGCCCCTGGCCCATGAAGAACACCCAGTAATGGGGCCAGGATGTGGGAATCACACACACCTGTTTTTGCAGAAGCTAACAGCACCCTTTGCTTCTGTAGATAAGCTTGCTTGCTTACAGCTGCAAAACCAGGATGTGGATCTGTGAAACTAACGTCACTTCTCTGCTTCTGTGAATAAGCTTGGGGTTTCAGCCTCTATAAGCCCACCCTGCAAGCCCCACGGTGCTGCTCTCTGAATCCTCCTTCTTGGGATTTCTGAGACAGTCACGGCTGGCTAATAAAGATTCCAAATTGGTTTGCAGTTTTGGAATTTGTGGTCTCTCTTTCGGTGCGCCCCACAGCAGTGTACTCGTCTCCTCTTCTGAGAGGGACCTGTCCTTGGGCTTAGGGAGCTGCCCAAGCCCTTACCCCAGGCTGGTCTTCTCCAGATGCTTCTCCACTTGCACAGACTCCATTTTCTAAGTCCCCTCCATAAGGTGGGACTCGGGACACGGCTGTGTCACTTGGGGACCCCGTCCCCCCACAAGTTCCCAGCCGCCTGCCGAGGGTTGCCTCATGCCTTCCCTAGAGCAGGCACAGTCCGCATGCCCCTCGGGGGTGTCTTCTCTCTCCTGTTGAAATGTGGGCTGTGGGTGGACAGCTGGGGTGGAGCACCCGGCATCCCGCGAGGAGCTGAGTCCTGCTTGCCGATCTCCTGGTCTTCCCAGCTCCATGCTGGGGGCTTCCAGGCCTGGAGTGCAGGAGCCTGGACAGGGCAGTCTTTCACTGTGTGCGGACTGCTGGGTGGGGTAGCAGCTAGACGAGCTGGCTGGTTCCTCAGTCTCGGCAAGTCCACCCATGTCGAGCCTGGCCCTCACCCTGTGGGCTTACAGCTACAAAAACCACAAACTGTGCCGGACCCTCCCTACCCCCTCCCTCCTGTACCTCCATCCTTCCCTCTCTTCCCTCCCTTCTCCCCTCCTTGTCTTCTCTCCACTTCTCCCCTTGGCACCCCCTCAATCTTCCTTTTCCTTCTCCGCTCCCCTCTTCCCTCCCCCTCCCCTTCCACTCCTCCTCCTGAACTCCTACTCCCTTCCCCTGCAGCCACCATTAACCTCCGTACCTCATGAACTCCCCAGAAACTTGCTGAGACAGGGTTAGAAACTCAAACAATGAGAATGGAGATATGAGAAAAGTTTGCACAAATAAGAGTGGGTTGTGCCTGGAAACAGAAGTTGAAAAGACTCAGAAGACGTGGGTGTCCAAGCTTTCATAATTGAGAGGCACAAGCCCTGTCTGCCTTTAGGCTTCATCCCAAGGGCTCTGGCTCCAGGGAGAGCTTTGGGTGTTTTTCCAACTGCTTCCATCCCCCGGTTCACAAGCAGCAGCTCTTTATGGTGCTTTCTCATCCTTGGGAAGGAATTGTGTCTACTGTGAGAGTGCCCTGTCCAGTTATGGGCAGGAGGAAGGGCCCCCAGTAAAGATGGGCAGGGGGGCATTCTCCAGGGCCTCCTCCAAGATCATCCAGCAGTATTGCCCATCAGGTCCGAACATCACAACCATCCATTTGAGTTGCCCAGCAATACTGGCCATCAGCACAATCTACCACGTCTAGGCCTCCCCAACATAATGACTTCTCTCAGGGACCCCTGGGATCAGACCCCTGCCATTTTCCATCTGCACAGTTTCAGCTTCTTAGGCCTCCTCTGTCTCCTTGGGCAGTCAACAACACCAGACAGTTGGTCACTCTGAACAGTTGGTCACACTCAATGGGTCAGCCACACTGGACAGGTGAACCAACTGGACAGGTGACCTCCGTGTCAGGCTGAGCCTGGGGCAGCTGCTGCAGGAGCCCCAGCCGGGCATGTCTTCAAGGTGCTCCTGCGGGGAGGGCCCTCATTTGCAGCCACAGGGGGTTGGGGGACGTAGGCAAGGACAGGGTGTCACCACTGGAGCATCTGAGAAGTAGGAATAAGGCAGGAGGGACATCGCCAGCCAACTGACCCGAGAAAGCAAACATGTCAAGCTTTTTACAGCCTTCACATGTTACATAAAAACTATTATATCTACCATATATTATTTTAACAGCCTTATTGAGATGTAGTTCACATGCTTTCCATTTCTCCCACTTATTAAATGCACAATTCAAGGCTTTTAGTATATTCAGAGTCATGCCACCATCTCAAATCACTTTTAGGATATTCTCATCACCCCTGTGTTAGTTAGATTCGGTTGTCAACTTGGCCAGGTGAGCATACCTAGTCTTGTTGCTGCGGACATAAGCTAATGGTACGTGAACCCCATCTGTTGCTACTTACATCTGCAGTCGGCTATGAGGTGTGCCTGCTGCAATGAGTGACATTCGACTTAACTGGCTGGTGCTTAAATGAGAGAGCGCAACATAGCACAGCCCAAGCAGCTCGGCATTCCTTATCTCAGCACTTGCAGCTCAGCCCAGGCCTTCAGAGATGCAGAAAGAAGTCACCCCGGGGAAAGGTGTTGGAACCCAGGGGCCTGGAGAGAAGACCAGTAGAGACCATCCTGTGCCTTCCACGTAAGAAAGAACCTCAGTGGAAAGTTAGCTGCCTTTCCTCTGAAGAACTAACAAAATAAATCCCCTTTTATTAAAAGCCAATCATCTCTGGTGTGTTGCATTCCGGCAGCTAGCAAACTAGAACAGATTTGGTACCAGGAGTGGGGTGCTGCTGCGGTTTGCAAATGCCAGATGTTTGAATGGTGTTTTGGCAAACTATAACAACCCCAAAAAGAAACCCATACCCATTCCCCAGCCCACCCCTGGCACCCACTGCTCTGCACTCAGTCTTGACAGAGCTGCCTGAGCTGGCACTCCCTATAGACAGAAGCACAACATGTGTCTTTTGTGCCTGGCTTCTTCCTCTCTAGCATCATGTTTTCAGGGTTCATCTGCATCATAGCAAGTACAAGAGCTTCATTCCTTTTTGTAGCTGAATAGCATTACATTGGGGGAAGCACCACAATATTTTTTATTGTGAAATATAACATATAAACAAAAAAGCAATAAATGCCAAGGCAAAATATATAAACAAAAAAGCAATAAATAGCAAAACAACAATTAATTATAGAACAGATTTCAGAGTTTGATATGGGTGATAGTTACACAATTTTAGGTTCTTTCTTCTAGCTGCTCCAAGATACTGGAGACTAAAAGAAATATCCATATAATGATTCAGGAGTCATTCTCACTTGCTAAGTTCTATATTCTTTGTCATACTCCTCCTTCTCCTTTGATTTTATTTATTTACTTATTTGATATATATTATATATTCACATGCCATGTAATCACCCAAAGTGTATAATCAATGGTTCGTAGTATCATCATATAGCATTTATCATCACAATCGACTATTTTTTGTGTGTGAAAAATAACATATATACTACAGAGCAATAAATTTCAAAGCACATTACAGCACTTAGTCGTAGAACAGATTTCAGAGTTCAGTATGGGTTACAATTCCACAATTTTAGGCTTTACTTCTAGCTGCTTTAAGATACTGGAGACTAAAAGATGTATCAATGTAACGATTCAGCAGCCATTCTCATTTGTTAAACCCTACCTTCTCTGTATAACTCCACCATCACCTTTGATCTTTCCCATCCCACTCTTGAGGCATATTTGGGCTACGGCCATTCTAACTTTTCCATTTTGAAATGGATTGTTAATATGGGGTAGGAAGCTGGAGCTCATTGATGTCTGGAGATATTGGTCCCTCTGCATTTCAGGGCTTGTCTGGTCCAGGGACCCATCTGGGGTTTGTATGTTTCTGGAGTTACCCTCATGCATGGAAACTTTTTAGAACCTATATAATGCCCTAGGTGTTCTTTAGGATTGGCTGGAATGGTTTTGGCTGGGGTTTGGCAAGTTTTGGTAAGTAACAATGTCTAATTGAAGTTTGCCTAAAAGTGACCTCCAGAGTAGCCTCACGACTCTGAACTCTCTCAGCCACTGATACCTTATTTGTTATACTTCTCTCCCCCCTTTTGTTCAGATGGAACTGCTGATCACACCACGCCAGGGCCAGGCTCATTCCTGGGAGTCATCTCCCATGTTCCCTCGCTGCTACCCCAACACTTGGCATTTGTGGAAGAACAGGTTGGGGGCCCCTCCTACATGATGAGTTTATTCATCACAGGGAACCTTCAGAAAAAAACCTTGGTAGAGGAGGAACCACATTTCTGAATGTCTTCTGTTCCCTCCCCAACCCTTCTTTCAGACACATTAGGTTCCTGGCTCCAGTTTATACCCCCAAAAGGTTCTAAACCCTATATACAACAGCTGTTAAAAATATGCTTTACACTTTTAGTGTCTTCTGTATATAGGAGGTGGACAAGTGAAGTGAATAATGTGCAACTTCCTTTAAATGGAGTCTACTCCCATCCCCAACCAATGCAGGGAAAACAAGCAGGAAAATCCATTGACATGAGTCTTCTACCAAACTTTAGGAAACCCCCAGTTTCCAGGAACAGAATCTCAAGTCTGTCTCCTCCTCCATCACCAGCACAATAAAAGAGCCATAAAAGTAATTATTTTTCAGAGGATGCTTTTTCTTGAAAAACCCTACTTTCAAGAAAGATGGCAGAATTATTGCATGTCCCCAACACTTTAAAGATCTTTAGGGGACTTTTGGGAAAACAGTGAGGGTTTGATAACAGATATTTTAGTTTGCTAAAGCTGACAGAATGCAATACCCCAGAAACAGAATGGATTTTGAGAAAGGAATTTATTACACGTTTAGAGGTCCAAGGCTGAGACCTGGGGGTGGTGATGGTATGGGGATATGCTTATGGCCACCTCTAACGTGATGCAAGGGGGGGAAACCAATTTGAAGCAGCTTAAGCAAAAGGAATTAAGAGTCCCGACGTATTTCACAAAGGAATCAGAAAACCCAAGTCCCCAGAAATGAGGAGACACAGCTGTGCCTCAGAGCTGGCTGGGCCACTTCCGGGACGGTGGAGACTCACCATTGCTCCACCTGCTCCCCTTGGAGTGGAGTCATGATTCCCCACTCGCTGCTGAGCAGGTATGTCCAGCCAGTGGAGTATCTGGCTGGACATTCTGAAAGAAGGGCCCTCACTGGTCCAGCTGTGGAGGACTTCACGGCTCCCTCACACAGGGGCAGGCGGAGTCGGACAGGCACAGCCCCCCAGTTCCCGGAGCAGGCAGCCAGCCCGGGCCAACAGGCACCTGCGGCATGGCCGTGCTTGACCTCCAGCCCCCTGGGGCCTGGGCGAGAGCGAGCTGAGTGGATGAAGCTTCTCCAGACCGTGTCTAGACCACCCGGGAGTCCTTGCGGAATAAACTATACCCATGGATACGGGGTGGATCACACAGCCAGGAACAGCGAGTCTGTGAAGGAACAGGACCTGCACAGATGTGCTGGCTGGCCTGGCCATGAAGCTGCACGTGGGCCAGGGAGTGAGCTTGGTCTGCTGTCAGGAGTGGACACGGCTCTCAGCAGTGGATGGGGCGCCCTTCAGTTCAGGCTCCTCTCCAGAGGGTCCTTCCAGGCCTGGAAGGCCCACTGACAGTGGAACCCCATGATCCGAGACCACCCCCAAACCTAGAGGTGCAGAGCCTGGAGTCTGCCCCCCATCCCGCAGGTCCCCCCATCCTGCAGGTTCTCCCCCCCCACACACACAGGCCCCCTGGTCCCGCAGATCCCACCCCATCCCGCAGGTTCTCCCCACCCCCGTCCCACAGGTCCCCCGGTCCCGCAGGTCCTCCCTCCACCCCGTCCCACAGCTCTCCCTGTCTCGCAGGTCCCGCCGTCCCACAGGTCCTCCCCATTCCGCAGGTTCTCCCCTCACCCCATCCCGCAGCTCCCCCCCGTCCCGCAGGTCCTCCCCATTCCGCAGGTTCTCCCCCCACCCCGTCCCGCAGCTCCACCCAGTCCCGCAGGTCCCCCCCGTCCCGCAGGTTCTCCCTCCACCCCGTCCCGCAGCTCCACCCCATCCCGCAGCTCCAGCGGTGCCGCAGGTCCCGCCGTCCCGCAGGTCCTCCCCATTCCGCAGGTTCTCCCCTCACCCCGTCCCGCAGCTCCCCACCCCGTCCCGCAGGTCCTCCCCATTCCGCAGGTTCTCCCTCCACCCCATCCCGTAGCTCCAGCGGTGCCGCAGGTCCCGCCGTCCCGCAGGTCCTCCCCATTCCGCAGGTTCTCCCTCCACCCCATCCCGTAGCTCCAGCGGTGCCGCAGGTCCCCCCCGTCCCGCAGCTCCACCCAGTCCCGCAGGCCCCCCATACCGCAGGTCTCCTCTCCCGGCTCCGCCCACCCCTGCGCCGCCCGCTCGGGTCTTCGCGGCGTCTGCCGAGTCGAGAAGGTCGCGGGTCCCGCGTGTGCCGCCTCTCGGGTTCCCGCGCCGCCCGGCCGCAGGTAACTCGGCCTCCATGCACGCCTCCCGCCCCTCCTGCCGCTGCCGTTCGGCAAGAGTCCTCAGCTTCCTCGCCTTCTCGCACCCATTTGGACTTGGCTGGCTGTCACTTGGCCCGCTCTCCTTTTGGATGCTCGCCAACGATCTCGAAATCGGCTCGGCTACGTCCGCTATTCCCCGTCACCTTTCGTCGTTGCTCGACAATCTCCGACAATTTTAGTCACCTTTCGTTACTGTCCCACAATCTCCGCCACTCTTCGTAGCATTTCATCACGTTCCGACAATCTCCGTTGCTCCTCGTCACTAGTCGTCACTGTCCGACAATCCCCGTTATTCCCCGTCACTATTCGTCGTTCTCCAACAATCTCCGCCATTTCCCTTCGCCTACCTTAGTTGTTTCGACAATCTCCGCAGACGTCCCAATTCTCGGACAGTAACGCTTGAACAGCAATCTTACTTATTTTGCGCCACCTTTCGGTGTTGATCAACAATCTCCGCCATTCCTTGTCGCCCTTCGCCACTGTCAAATGATGTGCGCCATTCTTCATAGCATTCCGTCACATTCAGACAATTTCCGTTTCTTTCTTCGTCAAGGGCCGATAATCTCCGTCAGTCTTCGTCACTGTCCGACCATTCCCGCCATTCTCCGTTGCCTTCCTTAGGTGTCCGAAAATTTCAGCCGTTTCCCAACGCCTTCAAGAGATATTTCCACAATCTCCGCCTTCGTTCGCCATTCTCCTGCAAACGTCCTTGCCCAAAGCGCAGCTATTTCCCGACTTTTCCTCACGGTCCCACAATCTCCATCAGGACAAGTCGCTTTCCATCAGTGTCCGATAAACGCTCTCATTCTACTTCCATTTTATTGTTGCCCGTTTAAGATCAGGGTTACGGTTTAGATTAAGCGTTTAGGGTTTAGAGTTTAGGGTTAGGGTAAAGGCTTGGGGTCGGGGTTGGAGTTGGGGTTAAGATGAGGGATATGGTTAGGATTAGGGTTAGGGTTAGAGTTGGGTTAGGGTTTGGGGGGTTGGGGTTTGGGGTTTGAGTTTAGGGATTAGTGGTTTGGGGTTAGGGTTTAGGGTTTAGGTGTTAGGGTTTAGGTGTTAGGGTTAGGGCTAGGGGTTAGGGGTTAGGGCTAGGGGTTAGGGGTTAGGGCTAGGGGTTAGGGGTTAGGGCTGGGGCTAGGGTTAGGGTTAAGGGTTAGGGTTGGGGTTGGGTTTGGGGCTGGAGTTAGGGTTAAGATGAGGGATATGGTTAGGATTAGGGCTAGGGTTAGAGTTGGGTTAGGGTTTGGGGTTTGAGTTTAGGGCTTAGTGGTTTGGGGGTAGGGTTAGGGTTAGGGTTGGGGTTAGGGTTAGGGTTAGGGCAGAAAAATTATCTTGATGTGGCTAGCCAGTAAACTCTTCAGACTCAAATTTAAATTTCTATTACCTAGATCACCAGTTTTTCGCTCCTAAATTTTAACCTAAAAAACTAAACCATCATAAATACATGTAAGAAAAAATAAAATACTACCAGTTTTAAAAAGAAAGACAGACCAACTAACCAACTGACCTGCAAATCTCCTACCATCACAATATTAATTTAATTAATTTCACATTTCAGAAAGAATCTAAACATCTTGACTATGGGCACAAGAGGGAGCAATTTGGCCTTGAATAAGACTTGTATCTATAGTTTATTCAGAGAAAACTTTAGAAAAATTTAACCCCATCCTTCTTTCAATGAAGTTTAATCCTAATAGCAGTCAAAGAATCTAATAGCACCAAGGAAATTTGAGAATAGAAGCAAATAGAGAAAAATTCCATGCTTTATAAACTCAGCATATATGGACTAAGGCAGTAGCATTTAGTCTGAAGAACCAGAGAACTACACTGAACATATTCAGAATTTTAATATAAAGAACTTGGTAACCCGAGCTACAGTAAATTCCTTCTTTCCCCCACCACATAGTGAACTTAAATATTAAATGGAGATCAAAGTGGTCTTCATTTTATGGAAATATCATTTTGGCCTATAGCATTAACAGTGTAAAAAGAGAACTCAAATAACTATGCGGACAATTTTCTGCTTTGATTATGTGTGAAGAAACTTTAAAATAAAACATTTTTAAAACATATTAAAAACAAAGCAAGGTTGGCAACAGTGGCTCAGTGGCAGAATTCTCACCTGCCATCCCAGAGACCTGGGTTCAATTCCCAGTGCCTGCCCATGTTAAAAAAATAAATAAATAAAGCAAAACCTCAGCATACAAATATAGTAGTATAAATGATGAAGTTATGTTAATTCTTTATAATTTTCCTACAAATGAAAAGAACAAAGGGTTGACCCTTCAAAAGGAAAGCAGGCTACTTAAAAATTTATACAAGTGATTCAAAACTTTATATTCTTTCATTTATACTAACCACCAGCCAACGTAACAAATTTCCATAGGAACCACATTTCTTGTTTGTTTTTATTTTTTATTGATATATATTATATATTCACATATCATGTAATCATCCAAAGTGTACAAAGGTTCACAATATCATCATATAGCTGTGCATTTTATCATCACAATCGACTTTTTATGAAAAATAACATATATACAAAAAAGCAATAAATTTCAAAGCACATTGCAACAATTAGTTGTAGAACAGATTTCAGAATTTGTTATGGGTTTCAATTCCACAATTTTGGGTTTTACTTCTAAGTGTTCTAAGATAATGGAGAGTAAAAGAAATATCACTATAATGGGTCAGCAATCATAATCACTTGTTAAACCCTCCCTTCTCTGTATACTCCACCATCACCTTTGATCTTTCTCCCACTCTTGAGGGGTATTTGGGCTGTGCCCATTCTAGCTTTTTCACGGTGGAAGGGACGACCAAAAACATGGGACAGGGGGATAGAACTAGTTGATGTTGTTCTAGAAGGGCTGGCCTTCTGCATTTCAGGACTTATCTGGTCCATGGAGCCATCTTGAGGTTGCAGGTTTCTGAAAAGTTACCCTAGTGCATGCAAACTGTGTAGAATCTTATATTATGCCCTTAGCTGGTCTTTAGGATTGGCAGGAATGGTTTTGGTTGGGGGTTGGGCAAGCTATGATATGTAGCAAAGTCTAACTGAATGAAGCTTGTGTAAGAGTGACTTCCAGAGTAGCCTCTCAACTCTATCTGAACTCTCTCAGCCACTGATACGTTACTTATAACACTTCTTTCTCCCCCTTTTGGTCAGGACAGCATTGTTGATCCCATGGTGTCAGGGCCAGGCTCAAACCTGGGAGTCATCTCATACAGGGAAACTTTCACTCCTGAATGTCATGTCCCACATAGGAGGGAGGCAATGGTTTCACTGAGAGAGAGTGAGGCCACATCTGAGCAAAAAAAGTTACCTCTGGAGGTAACTCAGGGATACCCATAGGTAGGCTAAGCTTTGCCACTACACACATAAGCCTCACAAGAGCAAGCCTCAAGATCAAGGGCTTGGCCTTTTGATTTGGGAATGTTTGACACAGTATTAGGGGTTTCCCCAGTGGTAACGTTTAGTAGTTTCATGTTTTATTATCCCACCCTGCAAGGACCTTGCCAGTATTTTTTGATTTTCTGCTTAATATACTCTGGGATGTAACCAGGCATTATATCTAGCTACACAGGATTAAAGGCCCTCATTCTTTTTCTAGGCTCCCTGTGTTTGGACTGTTTAAATGATCTATTCAGACAGGTTGAGTTAGATTATGTGCTACAGAAAATTAAGAGGAACCATGGTTCTAATCAAATTTCTAACCCTTACAATTATCTACACACTTGAAGAAAAAAAAAGAGGGTTTGTACTACAATCAAATTTTAAAAATCCAATGTTCTTACATTTTAGGAAAGAAGTGAACTCCACAGACCAAAACACACCTTTGGGAAAGCATCTACTCTTGAACTAGTGGAGTAGAAAAAGGTTTGGGGGTGCTGAGCACATAGGTCAAAGAAAACCTTTTAGGTTCTTCTCTGATCTCTTCTCACTTACTGCCCACAATTCTCAAAACCCGAGGAGAACATGAATTCACAGACCAAAATAACTTGAAACCTGAAAAGCACATTACTCTGAAAGGGCAGAAAAGGAGATACAAGAATTTAAAATAAGCAACACAACTCTACTTAGATAAGAACAAGATCAAGAAATCAGTTTTTTAATGGAAATATATCAAAAACAATATGTAATTGTGTTAGGTTGAATCATGTACTTTCTCCCTCAAGAGATATGTTCTTAATACCAATCCATATTTCCCTGGGTGTGAGGCCCGTTTATAAATGGGGCTTTTTGAAGATGTTATTTTTAGTTAAAGTGTGGCAAACTAAATCAGGATGGGTCAACCCGTATTACTGGAGGCCTTTAAGGAGAAGAAACTGAAGTCAGAAATCAACAAAGGCCACATAACAAGAAACAGGAAATCAGCACAAACTGAGCAGCAGACACAAGAGAGATTTCCAAACAACGGCGGCAGATCTGCAAGCTGAGGGACCACCAGATTCCAGCAAGCCAGCAGGAAAATGCTACAAACCCTGGAGAGAAAACATTGCCTTAATAGCACCTTGATTTTAGACAACTAGCCTCCAAAACTGTAAGCCAATCAATTCCTTAGTTAACGGCCATGGTGGTTCAGCAGGCAGCGTTCTTGGCTGCTGTGCCGCAGTCCCAGGTGCCTGGCTGTGTCAACAACAGCAACAAAAAAATTTCTTTTTTAAGTCAACCTGTTTTGTGGCATTTGTCATAGTAGCATGGCGAACCAAGACTAGCAGAGAACACAAAAGATGCACTAAATAGCAGATTAATACTCACATATAAAGGCAAACTACAAATAAATAGAACCAAATGTGAAAGGTAAGACTAAAATACAACTACTTAAAAACTTAAGTAATTTGAAGCACAGTTAGAAGGCCAAAAAAAAAAGATTAACTTGAGTATGTCAGAATTAAGGATTTCTTTTCTATTAATGACATCCAGGACAAAGGTAAATATAGATGACTAATTAGGAGATGGTCTAAAACCAACAAGGCATAATATCTAGAATATCCAAGAAATTCCTAAAAAGTAAGAAGAAAAGATGGAAATCCCAATGGAAATATGGACAAGGACACAAACAAAATGTATAAAAAAAGAAACCCAAAAGGCTAACAAGTTCATAAAGAAATGTTCAAACTGAAGCGATCAGAGAAAAACAAATGAAAAGATATCACTTTACATCTGCCGGACTGGCAAAAACTATAAAGCTGGATGATACGAAGCATTCGTGGAGAAGTAAGCATATGGGAGCTGTTAAACTCCACTGGTGAGAATGCACAGACTGGCGCAGCCATTCTGGGGGGCAATCAAATGTGATAAATTTGCATATCTTACAATTTAGTAATTCTGCTCCTAGCTAGACATACTCAAGAAATTCTCACTCAAATAAAAGTTCAACCCAGTCTGTTGGGACAGTTGAGAGTTAGAGGCAATCTACACATCCATTTACTGGGGGAAGAGACAGTAAGATGCATTAGATGCATTCCATGGACAGTGACAACCAGAAGTAATGGACAATATGTATACACAGCAACAAGGGTAGGTCTTAAAAAACACAGTATCAAGAAAATAAGAAACAGAAAAAATAATTAACATCATGTTATTTATGCAAATGGAAAATATATTTCATATAAACAATATACATACTTCACAAGAATACATACGAGCTAAAGATATATATTAAATACATTAAAAGGACTGCCAATGAGGAGGGGGAAGGAAATAAGAATGAGAAATTTTTAAAAAGAAATAAACAACTAAAACAAGAAGCTAAGTCTTGTGCAGACTAAGTACGATAATGGCCCCAAAAATAAAGATTATGATTAAATCAATCCTTTGTACTTGAGGTCCCATGAACGTACAGGTGGAATATGAATTAAGCTCACTCTGTACTGATGACAAAGGCGATGAAGTGTACACTAAACCCAGGTGTGTAAAACAGATGTGCCTTAGCCTCCATGTGTCCAAATCTTAGTGCCTTACTGCTTATTCCATTTATTTGTCATTTAATCATAAGCTTTCTTAACTGCCAATTATATCTCACCAATTACACAAAAAAATTTAACAATTGGAAGTCAGAGAATATATTCCTCTATAAGGGTTACACAGAGAGAACTCATTTACGAATAGAAGTAACCAAAGACTGATAAGAGTTGCACAACAATTCCTGACGAATATTCTGAGAACCTATCAACTCAAGAAGGTCAGGAGTAGGCCTGCCAAATATGTCCTAAACCTTCTTCTGCCTGGTGTGCCCTTCCTCACTCCCTTAACCATCTGCTACCCTCCACACCTTCCCTACTTCCGCATCCCCACCTAGACCGCCTGACAAACTTCTATTCTTCCTCCAAACTCCAGCTAAAATGTCCTCTCATTTAGGAAGCCTGTCCTGTCCATCCCCCTTCCCCCAGACCTAATGCTTCCTTCCTCTGTTCTGAGTTTGTACCTTATACTTGTTTCTACTGTTCAATTTATTGCATATATCATAATTTGTTTAAATGTTGGTCTGATCTACTAAACTGGGAGTAAACTCCTTAGTTACAGAGATTGTACCTTTTTCTGAATCCCAAGTGCCCAAAACAATGCCAGGCTTATAGCAGACTCTCAAACGTTTACTAATACATCAATACCTGAAGCCAGAAAAGCATATCACCACATGTCAAAGTAATCTACGAAGCCTACCTCCAAGAATCTACTGACTGCATTTGTCAACTCTCAACTTTTTTTTATCCTAGGCTTATATACAAGGTAAACAAGTTACAAAATATTTACATTTTTAAAGATAAGCAACTGATAGAATTAATTACAGAAACAGAATTAACAGTTTAAACTAATATAGAATACCAAATACATGGGAGACTTGCTCTTTGGGAGAGTCATAAATGGAATTGAGCTCCAAGAATTTCCTTTCCTACAGCACTCTGTGACAAAATACTGAACAGATATGAAGGTTGTTCTAGTTTGCTAGCTGCCGGAATGCAACACACCAGAGACGGATTGGCTTTTAATAAAAGGGGATTTATTTTGTTGGTTCTTCAGAGGAAAGGCAGCTAACTTTCCACTGAGGTTCTTTCTTATGTGGAAGGCACAGGATGGTCTCTGCTGGTCTTCTCTCCAGGCCCCTGGGTTCCAACAACTTTCCCCGGGGTAATTTCTTTGTCCATCTCCAAGGGCCCGAGCTGAGCTGCAAGTGCTGAGACGAGGAATGCCAAGCTGCTAGCAGTGCTACGTTGCAATCTCCCATTTAAGCACCAGCCAATTAAGTCAGACGTCACTCATTGCAGCAGACACGCCTCCTAGCTGACTGCAGATGTAATTGGCAACAGATGAGGTTCACGCACCATTGGCTTATGTCCTCAGCAAAAAGACTAGGTATGCTCACCTGGCCAAGTTGACAACTGAATCTAACTAACACAAAGGTATTAGTCTACGCCTACCTAAAGGCAAGGATATAAGCTAGACAAGCTTTTAAGATCCAAAGATCCTTTTTCAACTCTTAGATTACTTTAATCATTAAGATGCATGGAAACCAGCATCATTTCAATGATATTAAGTACTATCTGACACATAAATGAACTTATTGGATTGGCTAGACAAGTCTCACTGTGGCAGGATGGGCAGAAAAATTCCAAATTTAATAATGCCTGTGGTATACCAAAGAGGTACACATGCCAATCCCCATGACTTGTGTACACATCACCTTACATGGTAAAAGAATACTTATAGATAAGATTAAACTAAGGATTTTGAGATGGGAAGATTATCCTGGATTATCTGAGTCAACCCAATGGAATCACCAGGGTACTCATGTAGTAGGCAGGAGAGTCAGAGTCAGAGATGTGACAACAGAAGCAGAAGTCAAAGAGAAAGAAATTTAAAGATACCATGAGTTGCTGTCTTTGAAAATGAAAGAAGCAGCCATGAGTCAAGGAATACAGGTAGTCTCCAAAGGCTGGAAAAGGTAAGAAAATAAATTCTTCACTAGAGCCTCCAGAAGGAACTAAGACCTGCCAATACCTTTATTTCAGACTTCTGACTTGCAGAATTGTGGTTTGTGTTGTGATGTTTTAAGCAACTAAGTTTGAAGTAACTTGTTACAGCAGGAACAGGAAACTAATACAATACCTAAAGAGTATCCCCTTAGCCCTTAACACATAGTAGCCAAAACTTACCTTCTAAGAGGGAATGATCTCCAACAGCTTCTGCAGCTAAAACAGACTTCCCACAGCCTGCCATTCCATATATGGTAACCCATCCCGGTTCACTATTCAGTTTGAAGAGCTTCTGCTGAACTGCACTCACCAGCTTCTTCCTGGTAACAAAAACTACTGGCCTCTGTGGTAGTCCACCTTCACACAGAACTGTCCTTACTGAAATCCAAAACAAAACAAACATAAATCAACAGAGCTTTGAAATGGTTATTCAAGTAATACCATAAAAACAAAAAGAACAACTGAGACTTCTGCTTCAGAGTTTCCAAGAACACTAAGAAAATGCGGCTAGCACATTAACTTCAACTTTCTGATTTCTCAGAACACCCAGAGCAAAAGTAAGCACATGTCCTTCAAAATAACTATGAACAATGAAAGTTTTCATATACTTTCATTGTATACGAAATAGGGTTTTCATATACACCCTATTTCTTCTTGATTCTCCAGTCTCTTCCTCATATTAGAGACTGAAGAGTATATAATGGGAACATTTCTGGAGTTCCTTTCAAAAACATAGACTCTAAAGAGTCTTATTATTTCTTATATATGAGCTCTGGAGAAGAACTTAAATAAAGGCCTATAAATTGTCCTATTATCTCAAACAATTAGGGTAAGTATGGCATACCCTCAGCAGCTCACTGGGCAAAAAGAAAATTTGAGGATTAACATGAATGCCAATAAAAGCATTGGAAAACAGCACTATAATTGCTTCACATATGTTTTCAGTGGCACACCACAGTCTCTCCAGCAGACTCCATCAACAATAAGACTAAACTGCAGTAACATAGTCATTGTGACAGAAGGTATCAAGGATACAAACCATATGAAGTTATTCCACCACTGAATCTTTGCCACAAGAAGAGACAACAGGAATGCCACTATGGAGAAGGGCAGCCAGATCTTTATATCCTTCAAGTTGTAGAGCATTGTAGAAAGATATGTAAGAATAATTATCTTTTTTAAGTATCATTTTAATTAGCATAGCTGCTCGTTGCTGTTGAGTGGGCTAAAAAAAAAATTAAGTAGTTTAGTATATAAAACAAGGAACAATTTTGCAACAGAAATTAATGGAGACAAGTACAGATTCTGAAATAAAGACTAAAAATATATAAGAACATACAGACCACGTCAGAGGACGTTACCTCATTTTTTACTTTTTCCTCTTCCAATACTGTTAAAACGCCATCACTAATCATGTGATGGGGTCCATGATGTAGGATGTCTTGATGTCCCTTTCCAGGGCTTCTCGATGCTGAAGCAAACGGTTTCAGGCTTTTGCGTCCATGCTCCCTCAAACTTTCCTCTCTCTTCTGAGCTGTCAATCATGAGCTACGAGCAAAACAGCAAAACATTCATCAGGACAGTAAAGAGATATGTAACCTCAGAGGTAAGAAATTTAAATTTTAAAAGTTTTAGAGGGTTTAAAAAAAAATTGTTTTAAAAGCTTGGACAAAACCCAAATGCTTTCAAAGGTGTGAGGATACTGGCTTTCTTGTACACTACCTGGGGACAGTAAAAAACAGATGCATTCTTTTTTGGAAGGCAGTATAAAAAGATATGATAAGCTCTCTTTTTAACTCAGAAGCACTAGCTCTAGAAATTTACCTCTAGGAGACATTCATACACATACATACATATATGTAAATGTATATATGCAGAAATATCTGCAAAAATAATTAACAGAGGATGTGTAGCTGAGAAAAAAATGAGAACAAACTAAATGTCCATCTTTTTAAATATGGACAAAAAATGTACAGTACATATATAAAATGGAATTTTATATAGCCATTTAAAATGACCCAATCTCTATGTACTGACATGGAAAGATGTTAATGACACATTGCTGAGTGAAAATACAGAAATAACATCCCATATATAACCCAAAATGTGTCTGTATCATATAAATATACAGGGAGAGTTTAGTAGTTTGCTCATTTAAATGTGTGGACTACTGCCAAGCAGCAAGATTTGAATTTTCTGGCTCATCTTCTTTGTATTTGTCCATATCGTCTTAACTGTTTTTCAATATACATTATCATTTTTACAATACAAATTTTCATTTTTTAATTAAAATTTTATAAAATAGTGATCATACTGAAGTCCTAATGTAGAAACTTCTCATTTTCTTTATCCAACATAAGACTGAATAGAGTATTGTAAGTATTGAGAATTAGTTCACACTCAAGGTGGGTATCAGTTCTAGGAATTTCATCAGTAAACACATTTCTCACATGCTCACTCCACTAACAGCTTCAACTGGGCCACTAAGAATGACAAAGCAAGAGGAAATACCATCTGATGTCATTTCTTAAATTAAGTGGACAGAAAGAAAGAATAATATTCTTTACAGTAAAATCCTCTAAGTCTTTACCAACTTTATTTCATGCATAATACAAATTCTTCCATGGGTATAAAACCCAGATCAGAATGTTTGCAAGCTTTTAAGATATTAACAGAACTCCCTTCATTGTGTTATAATGAAAAAGTGTCTACATGGGTTTTTAAATTTATTCATTCAATAAACCTGTGAGTCCTTACTATGAGCCAGGCACTACAGAGAAAATTAAATCGCAGACCCTGAAGGAATTCACAATGCAGTGGGAGAAGAAACATCAAGAGATAATTAAAATGTGATGTCCTAACTGCAAAAATAAAGATAACCACACATTAGAGTGCAAAAAAGAAGGGCAATAATCACCAAGCTTCAACAATGACCATATTTTAAAAATGTCATCATGATCAGACTTCAATTAAAGATACGAAGATACATCAGACTAAAGGGTAAAGGATGATATTGACTGGATTTTAAAACTTCAACTTCTGTGTGAGACTAAAGGAAGAAATGTTTATTTGGTGCAAAATTTAGACTTCTCAGTAGCACACCATCTCATCTAACTTGCATGGTCAGCTTATTCGAACACCATAACTACATGGAAACTTGAATACTGACATCTTGTTGATTTGCAAAGATTGGTGTGATGCTTCAATACATCCCAGAGTAATCTGGGCAGACGATTAAAAAGTATTTGCAAAGTCCCCTTGAGGGACTGGGGAAAAAGGCAGATATACTAAACCTCCCCACCTGGGGAAGACCTGATATTCTCATAATCACTAGGGACAGTCAATTTGATGGGCTAAGACCTTAATCTTGGGGTTCACCCTTATGTCACTTATTCCTTCAAAGGAGCAGCTAGGCCTACTTATAATTATGCCTAACCGTCACCCCTGGGGAATCTCTTTTGTTGCTCAGATGTGGTCTCTCTTCTTTAAGCCAACTCAGCAAGTGAACTCACTGCCCTTCTTCCTAAATCAGACATGACTCCCAGAGTGTAAATCTCCCTTGCAACATGGGACCTTACTCCTGGATGAGCCAGGACCCAGCATCATGGGATTGAGAAAGGCTTTTTGACCAAAAAAGGGTAAGAGAGAAATGAGACAAAATAAAGTTTCACGGCTGAAAATTTTCAAAACAGAGTCGAGAGGTTACCCTGGAGGTGATTCTTACACATTATATAGATATCCCTTTTTAGATTATGGTGTACTGGAGCGGCTACAGGGAAGTACCTGAAACTGTTGAACTGTTATCCAGCAGCCTTTGATTCTTGAAGACGACTGAATGACTACAGAGCTATGAAGGTGTGTACATGTGATTGTGAAAACCTTGTGACTGACACTCCCTTTATCCAATGTATGGAAGACAAGTAAGAAAAAAAAACAAAAAAAATAAATAATGGGGGTATGGGATATTTGGGGTGTTCTTTTTTACTTTTAGTCTTATTTGCATTTTTTTACAGTAACGCAAATGTTCAAAAATCAACTGCGATGAATACACAGCTACATGATGATATTGTGAACCACTGATTGTCCACTTGGATCATTATATGGTATGTGAATAGATATCTGAATAAAATTGCATTTTAAAAAAGTCACCAAATGTGGCACTTGCAAAAACGCATTTATTTACAGATGCATGTCAAGTTCACAAAATGCTCAGTACTCGCATGAAGCTAAACTAATTGATAAAAGAAAAAGTTATGAGCAGAATCAAAGCTTTCATAGTTTTTAAATGTTCATAAAGTGTTAATTTAAACATAAAACGATTCCGCAATTTATAGTAGTGAAATTCGATTTGACAAAATAAAAGTGAATTTATTTTAAAAAGTGAATTTATAAAGTTCTCTCCTATATCTAAGCAAATAGACACTCTTTAGAAATCTGCACCTAACTTCCTATTTTACCTAGTCATACTAATATAAAACATATAAATTGTAAAACACACTTTTTAAACTTTAAACTCTGCACAAACTGAAATGCTCTGAATAATTTTTCTGTGACTCACCTCTTGCAACCACACCAAAATGTAAAGCCAAAAATTCCTCATATGTGTGAAACAGAAAATGAAGAGTAAATTCATCCAGCAAAGTCACAACAGCTTATTACTTCCTCGTTAGATAATTTCTCTTCCTAGCGCAAGAGCAGATGGTTATGAAATAGCCCCTGAAATCTGCTACTGATCCTCCACAGTTCCTAGCTGGGGCTGAAAGGCAAACTTACCCCAACCCTTGCGTGGTGGTCTTGGGGTCAAGAGCAGCCCCTGCGGGGACGCGCTGGCGAACCGAGGCCGGAGGGGGCAAGGAGGCGGGCTTCCCACTGGCGGTCCGGTCTCCCAGGTGCTCCCAGGGGCCTCACCTGGTCTCCGCAGCCCCGGGGCCTGAGGTCCGCCCAGCGCCACCTACACAGCCCGGGGCGCCGAGGTGAGGCCCGGCCCAGGGACGCCCCCGGGTGAACACCGCCCAGGACACAAAGGAAGGAGGGCCACCTGCACCGCCCCTCGCCGCCTCGGGCCGCAGCTCCCCGCCCCGCCGGGAGCCCGACGGGGCCCCGGACGCCGCCGCGGCCACTTCAAGCCCTCGCGGGTCCCTGACGGCCCAATCTTCTCGCTCTCTCAACCCTCTCAGACCAGAGAAAAAACAGCCGCATCCATTCGGTTCCTCCTGCTTCCCGCCCCAGGACCGTGGAGCGGTCTGGAGCCCGCCGCCCCGCCCAAAGCGGAAGGCGCGCGCCCGCGCAGGCAAATAAACGCGCCCGGAGCCCCGCGGACCTGGAGCCGCCACGCGCCCGGAGCCGCCGCGCGCCCCCGCCCAGGCCGCCGTCCGCGCGCGCACGGGGACGTGCCCTCCTGCGCGGCGGGGGCGTGGCTAAGCCGCAGGCGCGCTCGGCGTGGTGCGCGCGGCCCCGCCCCCGCCCGCCCCCCGGAACTGCGTTCTTCTCACTCACTGGGGACGTTAAAGCCAAAGAGGGGACGCTGGGCTCCGCGCCTGGTTCGGCGGCCGCAACGTGGAAGCCGGCGGTTCGGAGGATGCCTGGGAGGGGATAGGGGCGAGCTTCTGGGCGGCGCCAAGTCTGTGAGGGGCGCGGTGTCGCCCCAGCTTCCCGGGGAGGCAGAAGCAGCCACGTCCAGCGCTCCCTCAGGGCCAAGAGGCCGCCTCGGGTTCTTCCCCTCAGGATCTCGGACATGAACGAGCTGAAGAGCCGGAAGAAGTCGGGGCCCCGGGGAGCCCCCGCAGAGCCCGGGAAGCGGAGCGAGGGCGGGAAGAGCCCCGAGGCCCGGGGCGGTGCAGGCGGGGGCTGGGCGGACCCGCGGACGGGCCTGAGTCTGCTGGCGCTGGGGACGTGCCTGGGCCTGGCCTGGTAAGTGGACCTGGGCCCTCGTCCGGCCTGCTGCGGTCGCCCCGCCCGCCAGCCCTGGCCGCGCCCGGCCCAGCTCCCCCCCCCCCCCCAGAACCCCCAGCCTCACGGCTCTGTTCTGCCGCCTCGCCCCCAGAGGACGGCACCCCGACTTTTTTCTTTTCCCTCCTTGCTTTTCCTCGAGCCCTGTGGCTCATTGCTCTTCTGTGCTAGTAGTCTGTCCCGGTCCTCGGGCTGGGGTTGAGGCTGAGGTTTGGGGCCGAGTCGGCCGTTGCCTGAGAGCTGCAGCTTTGAGCCTGCGCTGCTGGGCCCCGGTCCGGAGCGCCCCGGTGTCCGGGGCCGTCACCCCCGTCCTGTCCGCCGCGCGTCTGTCCGGGACGTGTGTCCTCCCCTCCCCCAGTGCCCAGTGGAAGCGTTTGCCTCTTGAAAAGACTTCCTTCTCCCAAATCCAGCAGACGTTCGTGATAATATCAAACTTGGGAGCATTTCTCGTTCAGTGAACGCGTATGCCTTAGAAATTTAAACTTTTTCTAAGCCACAGAGTGGACTTGAATAGTGTAAAACTGCGGAAGTATCGCAGTTGTAGTCGCTTTTCAGCATTTACATTCTCACAGTTATTAATGATATATTGATGTCATAGGAGAAGTGACTATTAGAAATCTGAAAGCCAACTTAACTTTTTCCCCAGTCTCTTTTAAGAATAACCTATTTCGTCGCAACAAATACACTTCAATAAATATCCTTCCATTTTTCACCTATTTTTAAAGTACTTTGAAGATCGTTACCAAAAGTTCTCGAGAGTAGAATTCTAGAAACGTCCCCGAAAGACCTCTGCTCTGGAACAATTCTGATGTTAGTGCGTTTTTTAAATATTCCTTACTCATCCTGAACGGTGTTTTTTTCAATGTTAGTGATACATTTGTTACAACAAAGTGAAATGTTGATTGTTGAATGCTGTCTTCCAAAAAGAGGTAGAATTGTCTCCTTTACTAATATGGTGTTTTTGTTTGTGGAATATTTTAATTTTGATCTGAAGAGAATAAATGTACTGAATTACTGTTAAATAAACTTCTCTAATACCTTAGAGTGCATGACGTTTTCTGAGTAAATTTTTAAAAAGCAAAAACCTTGTATTGGGAAAGTTATTTAATAATAGAAGTTAGCAGGCTAAAAAATATTTTGCTTCTCTCTGGTTTTAGTTACTAAATTTATTAATTTGATCTTTAATTATCCCAACCTCCATATTCATGTGGATGATTACATCACAAAATGTTCTGCTTTTCGGTAATTTAGTTACTATGCTGGAAGCTATTAGAAGGGGAAAAAAACGGAGAAGCACATGCTTCAGCTTAGGAATTTAGTGCTTGCAATAAAGACACAAACGTGTTACACTCATTAGGAAGATTTTATTTGAACTATGCCTTTGAAAAATAATAAGGCAAAATCGTAAATTATTCGTAAAATGAGCATATGCTTTGTTTATTAAAATGGTTGATCTGTTTATTTCTTTCTTAAAATCTTTTACCACAGAGTTGAAGTATATATAAACTTTCATCACTGTTTATGGTAAAATATTTATTCTTGATAAATTTGGGAATGAAACAGCCTACCCTAGTAAAACATTTGTAAGCATTTCCAAATAAAAACCAAACATTTCGTCATCTCTTAAGGTACTAAATAGCCCACTAGAATTATAACAGAGCCATTGAGATATTTTCCAGTAGACACTAGAATACATACTTCAGCATCTAAAAGTTGGGCTGTTAATCCTTATTGATGATTACTATACTAGCACTGTTCTGGTTGTTAAGATAACAAAACAGTGGATTACATGTAAGCCAGTGTACCCTTTTTTTTTTTTCCCTCCAGGTATTCTTTTGTTTATTTGCTTATTTTACAAGCTTTCAAAACTGTGAATTAACTCCTGGGCTATACGGAAATGGCTGTGTACTTATCCATTTTTTCTTACTTTGTGTGATTCAGCTGGGGAAACATCTAAACCCTTCCACAACCCAAGGAGGAGTTTAAGGCATCACACTATATCACTGTCTTTTGATCTTTAGTTTTTGGATCCTTGTTTGGAAAGTAAACAGAGATAATGCATAACAAATTTAAGAGTGGATACTTAAATATCTCTCTGCTAAATAAAGTCCCGATATATTATCCTGTGTTAGCTTAATAATAAAACCAATTGCCCAAAACTGTATGGATTGAATATCAGTTTGTATACCTCATTTCTAAACTCTTAAGAAATTTTTCAGACGAGGATTTCTGCTTTCAAAATGTTAAAAAGTTGTGATGTTACTAAGGAAATAAAACCTTTCATATAAGAAAAGGAAATGTCTTCATATAAACTAAGGTGACAAAGGCATGTCTATTTACTTAGGTTGGATTGTATGATGTGCGAATAAAGCTGTTTAAGAATGAATAGAAGTGTAAGAATGCTTGCCTTCCATGCGGGAGGCTGAGGTTTGATTCCCAGACCATGTACCTAAAAAAAAAAAGTAAAAAATGACAAAGATAGTGGTAGAATTTGCACCTACCATGCTGGCCGGGTTTGAGTCCCAGCCCAGACACGTCCCAAAAAATGATTCATCAAATGGTGCTGCAGTAACAGAATAGTCATAGGGGAATAAAAAAAAGGTGACCCCACTATACAGCATACAAAAAAAAAAGAACAGTGTAACAAGTGCTAGAGAAAATGTGGAGAAAGAGATGTACCTATTCACTATTGGTAGGGAAGCTGAGAGGTACAGCCCCTTGGAGGGCAAGTGTGGTGGTTTCACAGGAGGCTAGGGGTGGGGTTGCCATATGAGTCTGCAACCCTGTTGCTAGGTATATACCTGGAGGAACTGAGAGAGGGGACACACATGGACATTTGCACACTTGTTGATGGCAGCAGTGTTGATGATCCACAAAGGATGAAGATGGCCTAAGGATACAACTGAGGGAAGGTAGGGGGAACTGTGGTATATACATACAATGGATGATTGAGCTGCCTCAAGAAGGAATGAAGTTGTGAAGCAAGTAGATAAAGCTTAAGGACAATGTGTTGAATGAAATGACAGAAACAGAGACAAGTATTGTCATGCCTTACTCGTATAGACTAACTATAATATACAGACAGAGAATTAAAGTAGCATGGATTATCAGGTTGGGGCCTGTTGTAAAGGGTCTTAGATTGTAAGCTCTTATAGCAGTCACATATTCAGTAGTTCTGTTATTTCTAAATTCTGAGATACTGTGATATTTGTGTACAACATGGTCATTCCTTGAATTAGGTATATATATGACACCTGAGACTCTTAAGAGCACTAAAGCTATGAAAATCAGCCTTACCCCATACAGCAACTGTTTAAAAAGTTGAAAAAGTGATCAGACTTTGACTAGAGATATGAGAAGCTGATTTGGATAGGACTAGAGTAAATAAAAATACAGGGCAAAGGATGATATGGTCCATATTTTAAAACTTCAACTTCTGTGTGAGACTAAAGGAAGTGATGTTTATTTGATACAAAATTTATATTTTGGGTAAGCATATTATCTAATTTAACTTGTATGGTCAGTTTATTTGAACACCATAATTACATGGAATCTTGAAGAGGGCATGACATCCTGTTGGTTTGTACAGGTTAGAGTGATGCCTGGATATATCCCAGAGTAATCTAGGCAGAGAATAAAAAAGCATTTGTGAAGTCCCCTTGGACTGGGGAGAAAAGAGGAAATAATCAACTTTCCCATCTGGGGAATTCCTGATATTCTCACAAGCAGTGGGAACAACTGATTAAATATACTGAGCCCTTGATCTTGGGGTTTGCCCCTTTGAAACTTATTCTTGAAAGGGAGAAGCTAAGTGTACTTATAATTATGTCCAAGAGTCACCCCCAGTGAGCCTCTTGTTGCTCAGATGTGGCCTCTCTCTAAGGCAGCTTGGTAGGTGAACTCAGTGCCCGATATATCTGCTAAGAGGAACATGACTCCCAGGGATGTAATCTCCCTAGTAACGTGGGACAGGACTCCCAGGATTTGCTGGAACCCAACATCGTGAGATTGAGAAAGTCTTCTTGACCAAAAGGAAGAAGGAGAGAAATGAGACAAAATAAAGTTTCAGTGGCTGAGAGATTTCAAACGGATTCAAGAGGTCATTCTGGAGGTTATTCTTAGGCATTATGTAG
The DNA here is from genome assembly GCF_023851605.1 of Tamandua tetradactyla. Classification (NCBI taxonomy): domain Eukaryota; kingdom Metazoa; phylum Chordata; class Mammalia; order Pilosa; family Myrmecophagidae; genus Tamandua; species Tamandua tetradactyla. The sequence continues at coordinate 182,664,836 of NC_135332.1, forward strand.
ATGTCCCTTTTAGTTTACGGTGTATTGGAGTGGCTGGAGGAAAGTACCTGAAACTGTTGAGCTGTGTTCCAGTACCCTTATTCTTGAAGACCATTGTATGACTATATAGCTTTTACATTGTGACTGTGTGATTGTGAAAACCTTGCGTCTGATACTCCTTTTACCCAGGATATGGACAGATGAGTAAAAAAAAAATAAGGATAAAAAATAAATAAATAATAGGGGATAACGGGTAAAAAACTGGGTAGATTGAAACAGTGGTGGTCAATGAGAGGGAAGGGTAAGAGGTATGGAATATACGAAATTTTTTTTTTCCTTTTATTTCTTTTTCTGGAGTGATGCAAATGTTTTAAAAATGATCATGGTGATCAATACACAACTATGTGAAGATATTCTGAGCCACTGATGGTTTCCCATGTATGGACTGTATGTGTGAAGATTTCTCAATAAAAATATATTTTTTTAATTTTTCATATAAACTTATTTGTTAGAAATTTAATCAACTGGATGTTCCATTGTGAAAATTGTTTAAATTTCTATTGGAAATTTCAACAAATTTTAAAATTGCCTTTATAAAGGTTTTTGATAGCGTTTGTGGTAACTACATAAACTTTCTCTATAAATCACTTATACTGCAAAATCTTAGCTAGCCCCATTTCTCAGGGTTTGTTTTTGTTTTTTGGTTAAGTGGAGCTTTATCCAAAAAACTGGGCTATCCTTTAAATGCCCTGCTTTTTAAAAATGGAATATAGTTAATGTTTTCCTGTATGTTAAGTATTGTGCTGAAAATGAAGCTATAGGCGGTGTGAAACATAGGGCTAAATGGGTACTGACCCTAGTACTGTCCCTGGAACTTCTTTTCTTACTGAGGTGCACAGTAACAGCTCCTTTGATTATGTGCCTGTATCTATAAGTCCCCAGTCAACTGCCATTTCCTAAAAACCCAACCCTGGTACCATTTCCTAGAAACCCAACCCTGGTTATCTTAGTGTTCTAAGGAGACAGGCCTTGGCCTTCTAACAAGTGCAGATAGAAGGTAACTCTGACCCTTTATACAATCATGGACATCACGTGGAGGGATAGAAGAGTACAAATCAATCCAAAAGAAAGGGTCAAGGTACCATGAACACATAGCTGATGTATTATGTGCTTGGCAGTGTTCTGAGAGCTTTATCCTTATGAACCTATGATAACCCTATGAATTATGTATTATGTGGAAATTACAGCAAAGATAGGCTAAAAACTAGCCCAAGGTGGGTTATACAGCCAGTAAATGGCAGAGCAAAGGTAGCCTAGCTCCACACTTAACCACTGTGATACACTGCCTTCTGTATTAATATGAAAAAAAGGGCAAGACCCTAGAGATGGAAATCCCTATTTCAGAGCTATTTATAATCCTTTTCTCCCTTCCATGAGAAGCTGTGCCACTTAGCAGACCCTCGTTGTTTCTCCTTTACCCTCATACCTCTCTAGGAGAAGACTTGGAGTGGGGAGGCCTTTAATTCCTGATAGAATATACCTATGATTCAAAAAGGAATTGAAGCACCTTGGATACTACTTCGGGTGAGAATTTGAAAAATTATTCATTTTTCAGACATGGAGGAGCCTTCTCTCAGAATACTTTCTTGGTTTCTAAAAATCCTCCTCCTTAATGTTAAATGAGTTAATATTTATAAAGCACTCAGAATAGTGCCTAACACATCTAAATGAAAAATAAAACATTTTAACTCAGCACCATGTGTGCAGACCACTTTTAATTTTTTTCTTTAGTGTGCTGGTTTGAAAGGATGTATGTCCCCTAGAAAAGCCATGTTTTAATCTAAAATCCATTTCATAAAGGCAGAATAATCCCTATTCAATACTGTATGTTTAGAAACTAATCAGATCATCTACCTGGAGATATGATTTAATCAAGAGTGGTTGTTAAGCTGGATTAGGTGGTGACATGTCTTCACCCATTTGGGCGGATCTTGATAAATTTTTGGAGTCCTATAAAAGAGGAAACATTTTGGAGAATGAAAGAGATTCGGAGAGAGCAGAGAATGCTGCAGCACCACGAAGCATAGAGTCCACAAGCCAGTGACCTTTGGAGATGAAGGAAAATGCCTCCCAGGGAGCTTCATGAAACAGGAAGCCAGGAGAGAAGAAGCTAGCAGATGACTCCGTGTTCACCATGTGTCCTTCCAGATGAGAGAGGGACACTGACCGTGTTCACCATGTGCCTTTCTAGATGAGAAAGAAACTCTGACTGTGCTCGCCAGGTGCCCTTCCACTTAAGAGAGAAACCCTGAACTTCATTAACCTTCTTGAACCAAGGTATCTTTCCCTGGATGCCTTAGATTGGACATTTCTATAGACTGTTTTAATTGGGACATCTTCTCGGCCTTAGAACTGTAAACTAGCATCTGATTAAATTCCCCTTTTTAAAAGCATTCTGTTTCTGGTATATTGCATTCTGGAAGCTAGCAAACTAGAACAATTAGTAACACTAAGAAAACTATGCTTTTTTTTCTTAGATTGTATTAGTCATATTTAGTAAGGGGTTAATCCTTTATTTGAGGGATAGGGGATAGTGAGGAGGAGATGACTAGAAAAACCTATGTTATTATCAGAGATAATATTTCCACTAACATGACAGTTTTATTCAAGCTTTTGCTTAATGTTTGGATTTAAAGAGAAGTCCAGGAATTGACAATATTAAATATCTAATAAAATGAAAGTCTATAATATATTATTGTAGTGGATCAACTTTCAAAATCCCTTTTATGATAACAAAGGTATTATGAATAAATATAAGATAAATCCTTATATACTTGAGTAGTGGATGATAAAACTAGTCCCTGAAATTGAATGTTTCTTTACAGTAGACTCCACAGTTGGTAATAGATTGGTTTTGTTGGTCCTCAGATAATTCTGGATTCTGAAAACAACCAGAATTAAACGTCAAGAATAAAATAGCCAATCAAATAAGAATTATGGAGAGGACATTGCCGAGTGGCAGAAAAGCCAAGGACCACAGAGTTGCCTGCTAGCCAGCCAGAATGCTGCGGACCCTGGAAAGACGCTAGTCTCCTAGCCAATACCTTCATTTGAACTTATGGCCTCTGAAACCAAACAACACAGTTACTAAAAAGGAAAATGGGTTCTTTCTCATGGCATTTGTTTTGTCTGCTCCAGTTCAGGTGGAGAGAATACCTGTATCAAAGTTTAAATGGCTTTCCAGAGATTTTAGCATGCAAGATTACAGGAAGAGAGCAATCAGTAACCAGTGTGGTTCATCATACATCCACCAGATTCAGACATACTCTCCCAGATGGCCATGGAACAAGCCTCATGCTCCTTGGTTTTGGAGACTCACAGGATTGTGTACAATTGAATGCCCTCAGGAATTCTCTTCATCTGAGGATTCTAGGGGGAACAAACCCCCTTCTGTGTCATAGGTCCCTCAGGTCTCATGTGGCACCTAGAATACCTGACTCATTTAAACAGTGAATAAAGAAGTATTTGCAAAGTCCTGTTGGGGGAATGGCGAGAAAGGGGGAGAATTCAACTTCCCCATTTGGAGAATTCCTGATATTCTTGCTAGCCGTGGGGACCACCAAATTAACAGGCTCAGCCCTCAGTCTTGGGAGTTTGTTCATATGAAACTTATCCCCAGTAAGGGTACGCTAAGCCTACTTAAAATTAGGCCTATGAGTCACCCCCAGAGAACCTCTTGTTGCCCAGATGGGGCCTCTTTCTCAAGCAACACGACAAGCAAACTCATTGCCCTCCCCCTCTCTACATGGGACATGACTCCCAGGAGTGTGGACCTTCCTGGCAACGTGGGACAGAAATCCTAGAATAAGCTGGGACTCAGCACCAAGGGATTGAGAAAACCTTCTCAACCAAAAGGGGAAAGAGAGAAATTAGACAAAATAAAGTTTCAATGGTTGAGAGATTCCAAACAAAGTCAAGAGGTTATCCTGGAAGTTATTCTTACGCATTAAATAGATATCACCGTTTTAGTTAAGGTGTAACAGAGAGGCTGGAGGGAACTGCCTGAAAATACAGAACTGTGTTCCAGTAGCCATGTTTCTTTTTTTTTTTTTAATTTTTTATTAATTAAAAAAAATTACAAAAAACACAAACATTCCCAACACATACACTCAGCAATTCACAATATCATCACATAGTTGCATATTCATCATCATGATCATTTCTCAGAACATTAGCATCAATTCAGAAAAAGAAATAAAAAGACAACAGAAAAATGTAACAAACAAACAAAAAAATTTTACAGGGCATACCCCTTACTGATCCTTTCATTGATCACTAGCATTTCAAACTAAATCTATTTTAACATTTGTTCCCATTATTTATTTTTATTCCATATGTTCTACTCCTTTGTTGACAAGGTAGATAAAAGGAGCATGAGACACAAGGTTTTCACAATCACACAGTCACATTGTGAAAGCTATATCATTATACAGTCATCATCAAGAAACATGGCTACTGGAACACAGCTCTACATTTTCAGGCAGTTCCCTCCAGCCTCTCCATTACATCTTGGATAACAAGGTGATATCTACTTAATGCATAAGAATAACCTCCAGGATAACCTCTCTACTCTGTTTGGAATCTCTCAGCCATTGACACTTTGTCTCATTTCACTCTTCCCCCTTTTGGTTGAGAAGGTTTTCTCAATCCTTTGATGCTGGGTCTCAGCTCATTCTAGAGTTTTTCTCAATCCCTTGATGCTGAATCTCAGCTCATTCTGGGATTTCTGTCCCACGTTGCCAGGAAGATCCACACCCCTGGTAGTCATGTCCCACATAGACAGGGGGAAGGTGGTGAGTCTCCTTGCTGTGTTGGCTGGAGAGAGAGGCCATATCTGAGCAACAAAAGAGGTTCTCTTGGGGGTGACTCTTAGGCCTAATTTTAAGTAAGCTTGACCTATCCCCTGTGGGGTTAAGTTTCATATGAAAAAACCCCAAAGCTATAGGCTGAGCCCTATAGCTATAGGCTCAGCCTATAGCTTTGGTTGTCCACACTGCTTGTGAGAATATCAAGAATTCAACTTGGGGAAGTTGAGTTTTCCCCCGTTCTCACCATTCCCCAAAGGGGACTTTGCGAATACTTTTCCACTCACTGATCAAATCACTCTGGGATTCATCAGGGCATCACCTGGACAAACCAACAAAATCTCATGTCCTATACAAAGTTCCATGTACTTAAGGTGTTCAATCAACTATCTACATAAGTTATATTAGGAGATGCACTAGTCAAAGTATAGATTTGTACCAAATAAACATTTTTTGCTTAAGTCTCACACATTAGCTGAAATTCTAAAATATTAAGTACCATCTATTTTCAGCACACTGCAGTAATGACATTCTTTTGTTCTTCCTCATGCAAAAACATTTTTTAAATTTGTACATTTAGTCACTATCATTATACACTCTAGGCATTCCTAGATTACACCATCTCAATCTTTATCATCTGTCTTTCTTTGTGATTTCATTTATGCCCTAGCCCTCCTCCCTCTATCATTCTCATATGCAGCTTCATTCAGTGTTTTAACATAATCGTATTACAGTTAGGTAATGTTGTGCTGTCCATTTCTGAGTTTTTATATTCAGTCCTGTTGCACAATCTGTATCCCTTCAGCTCCAATTACCCAATATCTTACCCTATTTCTATCTCCTGATGGTCTCTGTTACCAAGGAAATATTCCAAGTTTATTCACTAATGTCAGTTCATATCAGTGAGACCATACAGTATTTGTCCTTTTGTTTCTGGCTAATCACACTCAGCATAGTGTCCTTAAGGGCCATTCATGTTGTTACATACTTCATAACTTTATTCTGTCTTACAGCTGCATAATATTCCATCTTATGTAAATGTCACAGGTTGTTTAGCCAACTGTCTGTTGATGGACATTTTGGCTGTTTCCATCTCTTGGTAATTGTTAATAATGCTGCTATAAACATTGGTGTGTAAATGTCCATTTGTGTCCTTGGCCTCGTGTCCTTTGAGTAGAGACAGCATATAGATGGGTCCTGTTTTTTAATCCATTCTGCCAGACTATGTCTTTTGATTGGAGAGTTTAATCCATTAACATTCAGTGTTATTACTGCATTGGTAGTACTTTCTTCTACTATTTTGCCTTCTGGATTTTATATGTCATATCTAATTTTCCTTCATTTTACCTTTACTCATAGTCTTCCTTTCTACACTCTTCTCCACACCTCTCCCTTCTGTCTTCGTATCTGTCTCTAGTGTTCCCTTTAGTATATCTTGCAGAGCTGGTCTCTTGGTCACAAATTCTCTCAGTGATTTTTTGTCTGAAAATGTTTTAATTTCTCCCTCATTTTTGAAGGACAGTTTTGCTGGATATAGAATTCTTGGTTGGCAGTTATTCTCTTTTAATAATTTAAATATATTATCCCACTGTCTTCTCGCCTCCATGGTTTCTGCTGAGAGATCTGCACATAGTCTTATTGGGCTTCCCTTGTATGTAATGGATTGCTTTTCTCTTGCTACTTTCAAGATCCTCTCTTTCTCTTTGACCTCTGACATTCTGATTATTAAATGTCTTGGAGTATGTCTATTTGGATCTATTCTCTTTGGGGTATGCTGCACTTCCTGGATCTGTAATTTTAAGTCTTTCATAAGAGTTGGAAAATTTTCAGCGATAATTTCCTCCATTAGTTTTTCTCCTCCTTTTCCCTTCTCTTCTCCTTCTGGGACACCCACAACATGTATATTCATGCACTTCATATTGTCTTTCAATTCCCTGAGTCCCTGCTCATATTTTTCCATTTTTTTCCCTATAGTTTCTGTTTCTTGTCGGATTTCAGATGTTCCGTCCTCCAGTTCAGAAATCCTATGTTGTCTCCCCAAATCTACCACTGTAGGTTTCCATTGATTTTATCATCTCTTCTACTGTGTCTTTCATTCCCATAAGTTCTGTGATTTGTTTTTTCAGACTTTCAGTTTCTTCTTTTTGTTCTTTCCTTGCCTTCTTTATATCCTCCCTCAATACATTGATTTGGTTTTTGATGAGGTTTTCCATGTCTGTTCGTACATTCTGAATTAATTGTTTCAGTTCCTGTATGTCATTTGAATTGTTGGTTTGTTCCTTTGACTGGGCCATATCTTCAATTTTCCCACTGTGATTTGTTATTTTTTGCTGGCGTCTAGGCATTTAATTACCTTAATTAGTTTATTCTGGAGATTGCTTTCACTTCTTTTATCTATGGTTTTCTTGCTGGATGAATTTGTTGTCTATCTGTTCTTTGACATTCCATTCACCTTTTTCTGGACCTTTAGCTTAAGTTTTGTTTAACAGAGGAGAATTTTTCAGTTCTTGTTTTCTTGTTTCTTGCCCTGCTTGTGTGATGCCTTTCCCACACACACACACACACTTAGGAGGGTCTACTTAGATATTATACACCCCAGCCAGATTTTCCCAGACCAAACTGGCCTCCTATCAGGAGGAAAGAGTCACCTGTGTCAGTTTTCCCTGAGGGTGAGACCCAGCAGGTTGAAAGACTTTCCTGTGAAGTCTCTGGACTCTGTTTTTCTTATCCTGCCCAGTATGTGGCACTTGTCTGACTGCAGGTCCCACCAGCATAAGATGAAGCGGTACCTTTAACTTTGGCAGACTCTCCCTGCTGGGGGTATGGTGGAGACAGAGGAGAGGTTGTAGGCTGGTTTTAATGGCTTCAAATTACCAAGCCCTGGTGTCTGAATTCCTTGATGGAGGGATTCCTCCTGGGTGGGGCTTCACCCCTCCCCTGGGGAAGGCACAGGCTCCAGATAAGCCCCCAAAAGAGCTCACTTCTGCCTATGCCTGGGGCAGTTGCAGCCTGAAAAAGCCTGCTGCTGTATCTAGAGGCAGTTGAGCCTTTGTAGATACACAGCCACAAAAACCTGTTTCTTTCCTTTTTTTTCCCCCTTTTTCTGTCAGTCCTGCCCCCTTGGCGCCGGGGCAAAAATGAGCAACCTCCTCTTTGATCAGGTTTGCCTAAGCTGGGAGCCTATTTTTAGTAGTCAGAATTTGTTAATTAGTTCCACAATTGGCGTTTGATTGTGCCCAGTCCCTGCTGCTGGTAAAGTCCTTTCCTTTCCCCTCTGGGAAGCAGCTGTGGGGGAGGGGCACTGGCCACTGCAGCTTTGGAAACTCATGGTTCTGGGGGGTGCTCGCAGCCAGTCCAGCTGGTCCAGACTGGGGTACGCTGTGTGTCCGGTCACTGGTGTGGCCCCAGGAGCTGTTCTGTACTGTTTCTGGTTATTTAGTAGTTATTCTGGAGGACGAACTAAAATGCACACGTTGTTAAGCTGCCATCTTGACCCGGAAGTAGCCATGTTTCTTGAAGATGATTGTATAATGATAAAGCTTTTGTAATGTGACTGTGTGATTGTGAAAACCTTGTATCTGATGCTTCTTTTATCTACCTTATTATGGATAGATGAGTAAAACATGGATTAAAAATAAATAAATAATAGGGGGAAAATGTTAAAATAAATTTAGTAGATTGAAATGCTAGTGATCAGTGAAAGGGAGGGGTAAGGGGTATGGTATGTATGAATTTTTTTCTGTTTTCTTTTTATTTCTTTTTCTAAATTGATACAGATGTTCTAAGAAATGATCATGATGAATATACAACTATGTGATGAAAAAAGAATGTTCATGTTGTATGTTGATTGGTTTTACTAATAAAAATTTAAAAAAATCTTTCACCTCGCAATTGAGCTTTGGGATCTTATTTGTCTTTCACTGGAAGTTAATTTTACAAAACATAGTCAATTACTAATTCTCAGCTTGGTGGCACACTCAGATTACCTGGAGAGCTTTAAAAATGTACAGTATACAAGTCAAATCCTGACCAATTAAGTCAGCGCCTCTGTGGATGAGACCCAAGTATCAAATATTTTTAAAGCTATCAGGTGATTCCAATGTGCAGCAAAGCTTTTAACCCACTGGTCCAGGTACTCTGATTTATACAGGTGCTTTATATGGTTTCTGCTCCACTGCTTTTTGATGACTTGATAACTATACAAAGAGTGCCAACTGCTACTTGTTCTTCTGAGCCTGAAGTATTGAATCAAAGTAGGTTAACCAAAATGGTACAGACCCCATGGCATCTATTTATAGCTTGTTCGTTTTCAAGTCCTGTACAAATGCCCATTTACTGTTTTTAAGATTGGGACAGCATTTTATGCTTCTACCTTTTACTGTTTACTGGATGAAGAATATACTCCAATTTTAGAATGCCACTAAAGTACACCTATATGAATTGTATTACTCAGTATAACCAGTTCAGTTTATAGATGTTGCATTACATATGTGTTCTGTCACTTTGACAGTGGCTCTCCTGTTTTCAGTGTTGACTCTTGTCATTTGTAACTTCTAATCACCATTACTTCTCTTCCTTCCACTGTACTGCTTTTCTTTAGTCTTCTGTTACTTCTACATTTTAGTGTAAAAACTTAATTTCTAGATAGTGCACAAATATGGCCTTGAGAAAAATATTTAATAGAGATCAAAAATATTGTTCTAAATAGTTCATCTCTTCTTCTGAAATATTTCTTATGCATACATCTATTGCAAATCCTGCTCCACCTCACTCACTGGGCTATGATGTGAACAGGAACAGTGTTTTACTCAGTTTTCCATGAGAAGTATAATTAAACCAGAACCTACTACCTAGTGGACTCTCTAAATGTAAATTGAAAGAAAGCTGTAGCTACCTACACTAGAATTTAGGTTGCTTGTCCCAAAAGTGGGTATACTATTCCTTTAAAATACAGATTTAAATGGATATGAATTAGACACCAGTGCTTTTTTTTCTTTTCCAGGTTTGTATTTCAGCAGTCGGAAAAGTTTGCAAAGATAGAAAGCCAATACCAATTACTGAAAATAGAAACCAATGAGTTCCAAGAACTTCAAAACAAAATCAGTTTAATTTCAGAAAAGGTAATTATTAATTGATTTATTTGGGAGATTTTCCCATTTTTTCTTCCTGCTATTACCCCTCCCTACCCCAATTCAGAATTCTCCTGAATTTTTGTTTTAACTTTTTTATTGTGAAATATAACATACATGCCAAAACAAAACATTTCTAAGTACTTTTTAACAAGTAGTTATAGAACAGATTTTAAATTTGGTATGGGTTACAATTCCACGACTTTTCATTTTTTCTTCTATCTGCTCCAAGCCGGTGGAAACCTGCAGAAATATCAATTTAACGACTCAGCAGTCATACTCATTTGTTAAATCCTATCTTCTCTGTTATACTCCTCCTTCTCTTTAACTAATATATATACATAAAAGCAATAAATTTCAAAGTACATTGCAACAGTTAGTTATAGAACAGATTTCAGAGTTGGGTATGGGTTACAAATCCATAATTTTAGGATTTTACTTCTAGCTACTCTAAGGTTCTGGAAGCTAAAAGAAGTATCAGTATAGTGATTCAGCACTCATATTTGTTAAACCCGACCTTCTCTGTATAACTCCACCATCACCTTTGATCTTTCTCCCACTCTTTAGGGGTATTTGGGCTATGCCCATTCTAGCTTTTTCATGTTGGAATTCCCCTGACTTTTAGACTAACTCTTGCTGATGTTCCTAACTCCTGACTTTCATCAAAACAATTTAGACTCGATTGCATTTTGAAAGATAAGGATTATTGTTGTAAAATGTCAATATGTTTATATTGACATGATCTTAATTTTTTGTTTAAACATCAGGTATCTAAGGCATTGAAAATATGATTGATCATTAACTATAAAATTAGAATATAAGTACCATTTATTAGGGGGAAAAATCATTTCTCTTTACTTTCCACTTTGTAAGCATAGAGTCATTTAAATGAACACTAAAATAACATCTGTGTCTATGTTGTGTTTCTTTAACCTGCAAATGCCAGTTTCTACCAGATACCTTACTACTGTGATTTTGAGAAATGTGAGACATTTTTTTAACTTCCACGCCTCTCAGGAGAGGGTTGGCTGCATTCTAAAAGACATCATCATGTGGGCCTTACCAGGAACCAAGCTATCAGTGGGAAATATGCCTTGTTTGCTCATTTATTCATTCACTAAACCTTTACTCATTTTCTAACATAGACTTGTTTTTATGCTTGACACCAGGTGGGCAGGGATGTTATGAATAAAGATGGAATGGAGAACCTCAGGCAGGGGCTAGGTCCTTGCAGCTTCATACACAGAATGAACATATACTGAGAAGAGAAAAGCCATGGATGAAAACTATGCATCTGCTGGCAAGTGCCAGGAAATTCCATGGGGGATGAGCCTTGGGGCCTCTGGGAAGGCGCTTTGAGGAGTTGATATTTTGGCCTAAGGCTTAAGTAGGTTCTGATTGTAGTTGGAGGCACTCTAATCAGAAGAAACAAACTGACAGAAAAATTCCAGGAGTTAGAGGCTTTATATATACTTATTTTAAAGCCATTGAAAAAAATTTTTGAGCAAAGTTAGATTTTCTTTTTAAAAGGAAAAGTTTGGTGGCAATTAAAATGCTCTTGAAGCGGATATTTTAAAATATCATCATAAGGGCAGGCAACGATGGCTGAGTGGCAGAATTCTCATCTGCTGTGCTAGAGACCCGGGTTCGTTTCCCAGAGCCTCCCATGCAAAAAAAATGTATATATATACATATATATATATACATATATATTATCATAAAATCCAGGAAATATTCCACCTTTGCATAGCTATTTCTTGCTATTTTTCACCAAACCTGATCCTAAAGGCCAGCTTAATGCAATGGAGTGGGTGTATGTGTATACGTCACAGGACTTAATGTGGGCTCTTATCACCTTAACTTCTCTTGGCTCCATTTCATAACTTATTACATGAGAGAACAGGATTTTTTTTTTTTGACTCGCAGATTGGGAAACTACTTCCCACTAATGAAACCTGGAAGATTTGGCAATTTCCAAGTTAGAATGTAAATGTATTAATTTATGGTGATAGCTCTATCTAGTGAAACAATTAGTAAACAGGAAATTTCTTGGTGAACATGGATCAAGAGCAAAAATGTTGATAATTTGGGGGAATATTTCATCTGGGTTGGGGTAAGACTTGGAGAATTTCTCATTTCATCATTAGAATGCTTATGTCCTGTTATTAGAATAACAGGATTTTTATAAGGGTCAGATGAGATATAAGGTATGTGTTAAATTCTTTAAAAACTTACAAGCAGTAATAAATTTAAGGAATTAGTTCTTTTAAAAAAAAAAAAAGGAAAACTATTAGCCCAGCATAACTGCTAATTATTGTGGCATACTAGTCACCATATATTTATATTCACAGATTAAATCGTGAGACTTTTATGGATCTGAAAATTTGATCTTGTACTTAGGGTATAATGCCTCCAGATTACAAGTGAAGCTCTGCTAAAGAGCCTAAATAGGAAACTACTTTAGGCAAAGATAAGCTTGCCTCTTCAAGCTAATAAAACAACTAAACCTAACAATATTATCAGTGTATAAGTATATCCTAGCAGTTATAGCTAGAAGTATACATTAAAAATAATTGTTAAGCAAAGTTTCAGAGTGTTCTAGTCAGCAGGAATACACATTTTTCCCAGCTTTCACCTAGAACTTCTTCGGGTGTGATTGGGATGTGCCCAGAACACTTATGGCCATTCTTCTTCCTAAACATTAACGAACATGTTCTTTGTATCCTGAGACATGGGAACTATAAAAAGGCTTAAGACATGGTCTCTTCCTGTAAAAAATTTTGACAGTTTCCAAGCTTCTTCACCCGGTGTTCTAGTTTCCTAGAGATGCTGTAACAGGTACCACAAACTGGGTGACTTAAAGCAACAGAAATTTTTGTCTCACAGTTCTGGAGCCTAAAAGTCCGAATTCAGGTGTTGTTGGGGCCATGCTCCCTCTGAATCTGTAGAGGCTTGTCAAGAATCCACGCCTTATCAAGGCGTGCTTTGGCTTGTGGCACAACTCAGTCTCTGCTTCATTCACATGGCTATCTTCTCTGTCCGGCTTTTTTGTGTGTCCAAGTTTCTTCTTCTAAGGACACCAGTCATCCCAGATTCAGGCCCACCCTAATCCATTTTGGCCTCCTCCTCTTAATCAATAACATCTTCAAAGATCCTGTTTCCAAACACAATTACGTTCACGAGAAGGGGAAGTAGGACTTGAACATATCTTTTGGGGGACACAATTCAAATCATAACACCAGGCTAACTCGTCAGCCTGTTGAATAGTCAGATTTTGGCTTCTTCTAAACCTTAGTCTAAGCTTTGAAGTAAGGGCAGAATTTAGCTAAGCAAAGAAGAGGACTGGCATATGAAGAGACCCTGGAATTTAGAATTTTATCCTAGGAGTATTAGGAAATATTGCAGGTTTTGTAACAACTGTGTACCAAGTACATAGCAGTTTTTTAAAGCTTAATTTGGAAATGGCATATAGGTTGATTTAGTAAGGAAGTAACTGGAAGTAAATATTAATAACTTTCTCTAGAATTTTTCCCTGATCATCAAAATGTGGGTCAGGTGCCCAAATATAAGATAGTATAATAATTATTATTATTCTGTCATAGTGCATATAGACTAGTCTTTCTCCCCAGTTAAACTAAGTTGCTTAAGGGTATAACTCAGTTTTGTTCCCTATTATATCATTAACTCAGTGCTGCAAATATTTGATAAAGTAATGATAATTTCTAGGCCTTCCTGTAGTCTCTAAAGCTGTTACCTGTGTGTGGATGTAAACTAAAACTGGTCCATAATCTGGCCATTATGGATTTCAGATATGCATTTGGAGATGCCAGGGGTTTACCATAATTTACAAATGGTTAGAACATTTTTTCATTTGATGAGCATTGTCTCTATAAACTGTTGGGGTTTTTTAAATTCATTTTTGCCTTTGTGATATCTATAAGATCTGGTTTGGGTTCCTTCTCTGTAAGAAGTTGGTCAGTGTTTGTTTTTTCAGGCAGAAACACTCTCGCAGAATCATAGGATTTAGGAACAGTAAATAAATTATATAACTAAATTGAATTTTTAAAAAGCCAAATACCTCTAAAAATGACATCTAAATCACTCTTCATAGAGGAAAATATGCTATACTTCAGCCTTTTAAAACAGTATTTGTCTTTTGAATATTCCTCCTTGAGAATGCGCTAATATCTAGGATTATAAGTTCAAGTGTATGTTTTTCTAAATAGAGCTCTAATCTATTAATTTTGTTTAAATAGGTTAAAACAACTACGAAAGTAATGTTTTTGTCAGTATCATTCTGATATTATGACTGGGTATTTTAGGCATCTTCAGAATTTGAACTTAGCCCATTATATTCCCGATTGTTAAAGTATGTATCTCTGATGTAACAATTATTAAGTAGCCTTGGGAATTCTTTTGTGTTATAAATGCAGCTTGAGTCTACTGAAAATATCCTGCAGGAAGCTGCATCATCCATGTCTTTGATGACCCAGTTTGAGCAGGAAGTGTCCAGCCTCCAAAACACCATGCATGACATTCAGAATAGTGAAGAAGTGCTCACTCAAAAGATGCAGAGTCTTAATGAGAAATTCCAGAATGTTACAGATTTCTGGAAGAGAAGTCTAGAAGAAATGAATGTTAATACAGATGTTTTAAAAGCAAAAGCAAAACATATGCATTCACAAATTACTGCCCAAGTTAACTCAGCTGAACAAGGAATAAAATTGCTCACTGAAAGGCTGAAAGATTTGGAAGACAGCACACTAAAAAATATTAGAACAATAAAAAGACAAGAAGAAGAGGATCTTCTCCGAGTAGAAGAACAGCTTGGCTTGGATACGAAAGCAGTTGAAAAGTTAGAAGAAGAACAGCACGCTCTCTTTGCCAGAGATGAAGATCTGACTAATAAACTTTCTACCTATGAATCCAAAGTTGAAGAATGCAAGACACATTTACCAACAATTGAAAGTGCTATTCGCTCTGTTCTTAGAGTTTCTCAGGACCTGATAGGGACAGAAAAGAAAATGGAAGACTTGACTATACAAATGTTTAATATGGAAGATGATATGCTGAAAGCAGTGTCTGAAATAATGGAGATGCAGAAAACCCTTGAAGGAATTCAGTATGACAATAGTATATTAAAAATGCAAAATGAACTGGATATTCTAAAAGGAAAAGTTCACAATTTTGTAGCATATTCAAGTACAAGGGAAAAAGGGAATTTAGAAGAATATAATCTAGACAATAAAGGGATTGGCAATGATTTTTGAACTCATTACATTCATTGTGATGAACCATATTGTTTTATATGCGAGTTGATTAGTTCCATGCTTTTGAGTTGTTACGATATGCCTCACTTTATTGTCCTGCATTATTGGCATGTGCATGAAATCCACACAGTGGGTTATCCAGATAATCACGTTTATCTTTTTAAGCACTAAAACTTTTTTCATTTAAATCATTTATATAGAAAATTATCTAAAATATGTATTTCTGTACTTTCTAAAGGAGTTAATGATTTTTAATGTTTTCAATAATTCATGGACATCATTATGAATTTCACCTTTTATATTGAATCCATATATATTGATTCTCTAGGAGTTACTGAGGCATATTTACCACTTCACTAAATGACCTCAGCTTGCTATTTTTCAAACCTTGCATCTGTTTTTTATATTTTGTATGTTTTAATTCTGTCTAAAATAAAAGGTATAGCATATACAGGGGGAGGGGCTTTGGTATAAATTAATATGGACTTTTTAAAATCTATGAAGCCTAGGAAACTTTTTCTACTCTTTGTTAAGATTTTAATCTGTATTACAGGTATTTGTAAAAATTCTGTTTAAAATAAGCATTAAAATGTTATTATTGGGCGGGCCGCGGTGGCTCAGCGGGCAAAGTGCTTGCCTGCTATGCCGGAGGACCTCGGTTCGATTCCCGGCCCCAGCCCATGTAACAAAAACAAAAGAAACAAAATACAATAAAACAAGAAAATGTTTAAAGATGTTTCCCTTTCTTCCTTCCTTCCTTCCTTCTATCCTTCCTTCCTTCTCTCTGTCTTTCCTTAAAAAAAAAAAAAAAAAAAAAAAAAATGTTATTATTGATGGCCTTTCCTATGAATTAAATACGTGTACTTTAAAGTATAGACTTTTAGAATATCTTTGTATACCTGGAATTTTTTTTTTTTATAGGTTCAACCTGTGTTAGACTCTAGGGTTTGCTAGACATGTGACGTCTAGATAAATTAGATCAACTTACAATCAAAATACATTAACAAACTTATGGCCTATTTTAAAGAGAAAAAGCAGCATAATGATGAATTATGATAATTAAAAGAATGTCATTATTCTGTGTAATTGTAAAAAACTTATGACTGAGGCCCCCTTTATCCAGTGTATGGTAGATGAATATTGAAAAGACATGCATTTAGTTAACAAATATTTTAATATGCTTTCATCAACAGTAACAAATTTACTACACCAATACTTTGGGTCAGTAATAGGGGGAGTAAGAGATATGGGAGGATTTGGGTTTCATTTTTTATTCTTATTTCTGTTCTGGAGTAATGAAAATGTTCTAAAATCTGTCATGAGGATGTATGCACAACAATGTGATGATACTGTAAACCAGCAATTGGATACTTTGGGTGGTTTGGGTGGTATGTGAATATATCTCAATGAAATTGAAAAAAAGTCATTATTTTAAAGATTCTCCAAACTAATTAACTAATTACCCAACTAGATTTGTTTTACAAATTGATTTTATTTTTATTTTTATCAGTAAACTGATATATCAGGAGTGTCCAAGCTTTGTGTTGAAAACTGAGTCAGCTACATATGAAAGCTCTGTTCTGGCTTGTTTCTTCTTGGTAATAACTTCATTTTATAATGTGGTTTCTGTGAGATTAAACACAGAGAACTCAAAAGCAGTCAGGTATGAGAGGTGGTTGTGTCCAGATACTTTTACTCTCTAAATTTGCAAATTGTGGAAGAAATCTCAAACAGTCTCTACATTCAATTTAGGAAGGCTTGTGTAGACAATCATGGTTCATTAAAAAATAAGACTGTAAGAGTGCTACCTATTAAGGGACATAACATTAATTTCTGGAATCTTAACTTTAAATTTCTTGATTTCTGAATGTCTGGGTTCTTAACTGTGTGCACTGACAAAATTGTATGTTTTATTTTCATGTTAATAGAATATATCATAAAGTAAGCTTTGTTATTTCACCCTCATCCTATCAGACCAGATGTGGTCTTCTCTTTACTACTTTTAAATATGTTTTTGCTTACCAAAAGATTTGATTCAACTTTTTAATGAATTTCTGTGTTCTGTAGTTATGCTTACTAAAAGTGCCTGGAAACAGCGTGGCCCAGGTGCTCTGTAATGACCAGTATAAGGGAACTGAAAACAGCCCCCAGAAGTGTTACAGCTACAAAGCAGATAGATTTGTAGATACAGAAATTGTGCCTAATGACTAGAAGCCGTTGACTAAGTGTACTTCTGAGTGCACTTACTGTTGACTAAGTGTACATTTATATTTTATAATGAAAAATGTTGATTTTTTAATCTATGATTTCATAGTAACAAAACCTGTAAAATGCAATATTTTAATGGCATTATTTTTTATTATATTTTTTTATCATTATCTTTTTTTTTTTTTTTTGCATGGGCAGGCACTGGAAACCGAACCCCGGTCTCCAGCATGGCAGGTGAGAATTCTGCCTGCTAAGCCACTGTGGCCCGCCTAATGGCATTAATATCTCAGTCTAATTTTAGGCATGTTTGTGAATCTAGAATCTTGATCAAAGTTGATGTAATGTTATAAAACAATACTTTTTTTTGTCTGTTGTCAGACAAAAAACACTTCATTTCTTTATAGATTTACCTCATATTTATTTAGTGGACAAAAGCTTTGCTAATTCACTCAGCATCTTTTTCAGTTCAGCTACATAGCTATAAATTTAATATGAATCAAAATGTTCCATCCCAGCTTAACACAGCAGGGGAAGAGAGAACTAACATTTTGGAGTATATATGCCAAACACTGCTGGGAGCTTTGCATTCCTCATCACATCGTTGTCACCATCTTCATCACAACAGCAACAGCTCCTCCGCGTAGGTGTATCTGGTCCCAGTCATTGTGCAAGGGATTTACCATGTATTATCACTAATCCACACAACCACCTTGCTAGCTATCAGACCCATTCCATGGATGAGGAAATCAAGGCTCAGCACACTTAAGCATCCTACAATCACACTGGTAGGTCTGTCCAACTCCAGAGGCCATGGACCTTCACGGACAATGAGCCTGATGCTGCTCAACCAGGGGAGGAAGGAATCTGCTCTCAGTATTCAAAGAGCAATAATTCAGCCAAATGTGTTCTACCACATCACCCTTAAATGGCCAATGACTCAAAATCTGTAAGTGTGCCCTAAAATTGTTTGGGCCTTGAGTGTAATAAAGAATCAATAAATGTTGGGGAATAGCTAGAAAGCAATGGCAGAGAAAGAACCCTAGGCTGGAATATTTTCTAATCTAGACCTAATGGTGTGTTGTGGGGGACTTCAGTTTGGGCTCAGGTTTTTAATCAATAAAATGAGGGAAACGTACCAGTTCATCTCTAGCATAAAGTGGTCTTAAATTGGATAGATGAACAAAATTTCCAGGTCCTTTAATAAAGTTCAAAGATTCTTTAGTAAAGTTTTGGAAGGTAGACTGGACCTGCAGATCATTCCCTTCAACCATGCTGCTTGTAGATCCAGACGATATTTAACATTACGGAACAGCGTCTAGCTTAATACCTGGCATATCTGATAGGAACTTGAAGAATATTCAAATTACTAACCAAATCTTTCAAGCTACTGATAGACTCTAGCTTTTCTATCCATCTTAGGCAGATAGCATAACCAAGCCCTAAGTAATTTTTAAAAATAATTTAGTACAATTTTAAACTATATTCTATACAACTTTTAGACTATTACAACACTGTACTGAGTTCATATTTTAGTAAAGGTCAATAGAAGTTCACAGTAAATTGCTTTTATAAACTACCAAGGGAAACACTATCCTTTTAAGAATAAACTAAGCTCTTAGTGAGTTGTCTCAATTGTGTAATGCTATTGAGCTACATTTACTGTACTAGAGTAGATACATTGATAAATGATAACTGAGTAATGAAATAGATGAAAGTAAGCAATGTACTCCTTTCCCTTTAGCAAGTCTCTTTCAGCAAATACACTTTATTGCAAAACTTTCCCCTTAAAAATAAAACTTGGTTTTGCAATCAAGACTTGGTTTCCTTCCTTTCTGTGGGTACTCCTTAATATCATACATACAGCAACATTTTCATAAGCTAATTTCTCTAAATGTAGCATAAGTCTATTGAGAAAGCTCTAAAATATATTTTCAGATCCAACATATATGCTGGACAGGAGTGTTGTTACATTAAATTAACTGGTCTACTGCCCTATTTAAGTAGTTCATTGCAATTCTTTTGCAACTATATAGCTGCTCTTTCTTAAAACTCCATCAAAATAAGATTCTGAGCATATTAAATTTTTATTTGCATTACATAAAGCCAATTTATGTTAACCAAAATAAGCTCAGAAAATTAGCTAAATAGGCCAGAAAAATATAATTAAGAAAAGTAATTCATGTCATCCATAATAACGTATTTTGAAGAAATACACAGTTTTGGAAAAAAATGATGTTTTTAGATTAAACTACGTATCTGATTTTGTGAAGATGTTTTGTGGCCTTGCATTCTTGCTTTTTTTTTTATTCCTGATTTTCTTTTCTGAGTTTTAAATACTCTGTTTGTTGACATTCTATTTTCCAAACTATTAACTCCCTAAAGACAGAGACTCTTCTTGATCATACTGGCATATAGTAGATGCCCAATAAATGCTGTAAACCAACTTTGTGGTTATTAGTAGAAAACTATAAGCAATCTCCTACTTTAAAACATAGTACTTTCCTAGAAAATGAGCTGAAAGTTAAATGATATTATTATATAATATGATATTACATATTATAAATGGGATTCTCTTTTCCAGAGTAATCACAAAGTATCTGTCTTATAGCATAGTCTTTGGCAATGTATTTCTAGCATTTTACATTTGTCCATTAATTTATTTTTCTTTATAGTTAAGTATATAATACAGTCTTAAATTAATCTTCTGATTGAAGATAATATTCTCACCTATCAATTCCCATCTTTGTTTTAATTTCCAAATTTGTATTAAGTTTATGAGACCAGCCCATCTTATCATTAATATCAGCACTTTGATTTTTTCCTTTCCCTTTCAATTTTATTAACTGATAGCAAAATGCAATAAAATTTCAAATATTCAAACTACTGTAAATTATTCAACTTCCCCAACACTGCGACACACAAACCACCACCAACACAAAAGTCACAACTGAAAATATTGGCAGGTAGTTGGATGGCTCAAAGTGTTCATCAGCTGATGCGTCTATGTTAAACCAAGAGCACAATTTGAAAATATCAGTAGATAATGTATTGGAGGATGGGAGAGATGGCATTGAAACATGACATCAGATGTATTTGGAATCATAGAACTTCAGAGCCTTGGCAGGATTTTTTTTTGTTGTTGTTACATATCTGTCTTCTCTACTAAGCTACACTGAGGGTAATACCCTAGTTATAGTCATCTTTATGGAGCTCACACTTGACATGCCTACTGGGAACTTAAGAGTTAGCTGAACTGAATTATCCAAGGTCTCATAGATGCTTAGATACCCCAGAAAATGATTCCTAAAAGCACATACATTGGTAGTCTTAGACGTTGATCCCTTCCTGTGGCACCTGTTATAACACTACAAACAAGTTTGTGATTCAGAAGAGTTGCTTTGTTTACTCTCCAAATGTACCAAAGTTCAGCTAGAGGTAGCTTCCTTTCCCTTTCTCCAGCAGCTATAAAAATACATCATCCATTTGCACATACACAAAAAGGAGGACCCTACCTCATACCATAATCAAAAATCAACTCAAAATGGATCAAAGACCTAAATATAAGAACTGTAACTATCAAACTTCTAGAAGAAAACATAGGGATGCATCTTCAGGACCTTGAGTTTAGGCAATGATTTCTTGGTCTTTAGGCCAAAAGCACAAACAACAAAAGAAAAAGTAGATAAATGGAACCTCATCAAAATTTAAAATCTTTGTGCCTCAAATGACTTTATCTTGAAAGAAAAGCAACAACCTACACAATAGGAGAAAATATTTGGAGATTACATATGGAGAAAATATTTGAAAATCACATATCTGACAAATGTTTAATATCCAAAATGTATAAAGAAATCCTTCAACTGAATAAGAAAAAAGCAAACCCAATTTAAAAAGGGGGCAAGAGTTTTCAACAGACATCTCCAGAGAAGACATACAAATGGCCAGAAAGTGCATGAAAACATGCAATATCATTGGCCATCAGGGAAATGCAAATCAAAACCATGAGATAATATTTCATACCCAGTAGAATGGCTACTATTAAAAAAAAAAAATAAGTGTTGGAGAGGATGCAGAGAAATAGGAACGCTCATTCATTGCTGGTGGCGATGTAAAATGGTGCAGCCTTTGTGGAAGACAGTTTGGCACTGCCTCAGAAAGCTAAATACAGAATTACCATTTGATCGAGCAATCCCACTAGTAGGTATATCTCCAATAGAACTGAAAGCAAGGACTCAACAGATATTTGCACAGCAGTGTTCATAGCAACATAATTCACAATTGCCAAAAGATGGAAGCAACCTAATGCCTGTCAACCAATGAACGGATAAATAAAGTGTGGTATATACATACAATGGAATATTATTCAGCTATAAAAAGGAATGAAGTCCTGATACATGGATGAACTTTGAAGATATCTGTTGAGTTAAACAAGCCAAATACAAAAGGATAAACATAGTATGATCTCACTGATTTGAAACAAGTAGAATAAACAAACTCATAGAATCAGAGTCTAGAATATAGGTTACCAGTAAACAGGGTGAGGATAGGGAATAGGAAGTTAAAGCTTAAATTGTACCGGTTTTCTATTTAGAATGATGGAGATATTTTGGTAATGGATGGTGGTGATGGTAGCACAACATTGTTAACATATTTAACAGTATTGAAATATATATCTCAATATAATTAAAAGGGGGGGAATGTTAGATTATACATATGGTAGCAGAATAAAAATTTTTAAAAAACATCCACGGAGCTGCATTATACAAACAGTGAACCCTCAGTTAAACCATGGGCTTTAATTAATAGTACAACTATTAAAATGTGTTATCATCAGTTGTAACAAATGTTTCACACCAATGCAAGGTGTTGCTGGTGGGATAGTGTATAGAAATCCTGTATTTTATGCATGATTGTTCTGTAAACTCAAAACTTCTCTAAAGAAAGGGGATAAAAAAACAACACATCACAGTCTCATTTTGCCACTGTACAGAGGATCAATGGTACAAAAATAATGACTGGGAAATGTGTAATTTCCAATAACATTTTATGACATTTCCTTAGTACTTTCCTTCTTATTTATTAGCAATTGTTCTAGTTTGCTAGCTGCCGAAATGCAATATGAGAAACACAATGGCTTTTAAAAAGCGGAATTTAATAAGTTGGCAGTTTACAGTTCTGAGGCCAAGAAAATGTCCCAATTAAAGCAAGTCTATAGAAATGTCCAATCTAAGGCATCCAGGGAAAGATACCTTGGTTTAAGAAGGCTGATGAAGTTCAGGGTTTCTTTCTCAAGTGGAAGGGCACATGGCAAGCACAGAGTTTCTCTCTCATCTGGAAAGGCACATGGTGAACACGATCAGGGTTCCTCTCTCATCTGGAAAGGCACATGACAAGCATGGCGTCATCTGCTAGCTTCTTCTCCTGGCTTCCTGTTTCATGAAGCTCCCTGGGAGGCATGTTCCTTCTTCATCTCCACAGGTCGCTGGCTGGTGGACTCTGCTTCTCGTGGCTGTCATTCTGCTCTCCTCTCTCTGAATCTCCTTCTCCAAAATGTTTCCTCTTTTATAGGACTCCAGAAACTAATCAAGACCCACCCAAATGGGTGGAGACACATCTCCCCTAATCCATCTTAACAACCACTCTTGATTGGGTTACATCTCCATGGAGATGACCTAATTACAGATTCAAACATACAGTATTGAATAGGGATTATTCTGCCTTTACGAAATGGGATTTTGATTAAACAAGGGTTTTCTAGGGGACATATATCCTTTCAAACCAGCACAGCAATATACTTAAATTTTTCTGAAGACTCTTACTTTTGAAATATTCTTTTACCATATGAGTTCCAAAAAAGCAGTAAAGTTATAGTTAAAAATAACATGTAACTAAATTTAAATGAATTTTTAATGTTAAGCTTTTAATCAGTTTAATCATTGTGGTATTGTATTTTCTTATAGTGTCAGAAGTCAGAGGCTATCATGAAACAATTGAAGTCTTTGCAAATAATTACTCATCTAAAACATCTACAGGAGGAAATTTATGAGGTGAAAACTTGGTCGAACAGGATAACTGAAAAACAGGATATATTGAACAACAATTTGACAGCTCTTTCTGAAGAAGTTACAAAAGTAGACCAAAGTACAACTTCCGTGGCAAAAGATGTCACTCTCAAGATTACAACTGTGAAAACGGATATACGACGTATTTCAGGTTTAGTAACTGATGTAACATCATTGACAGATACTGTGCAAGAACTAGAAAATAAGTTAGAAAAAGTAGAAAAAAATACAGTAAAAAACATAGGTGATCTTCTTTCAAGTAGCATTGACCGAACAGCGATGCTCCACAAGACCGCATCTGAAAATTCCCAAAGAATTAACTCAGTTAAGAAGACACTGTCTGAGCTAACAGATGATTTCAACAAGCACACAGAAAGATTTTTAAGCTTAGAAAGTGACAGAGTTAAAGTTCTGAAGACAGTGACTTTTGCAAATGATCTCAAACCAAAGGTATATAATCTAAAGAAGGATTTTTCCCGTTTGGAACCATTGGTAAATGATTTAACACTACGCATTGGGCGACTAGTTACTGACTTAGTACAAAGAGAAAAAGAAATTGCTTTCTTAAATGAAAAAATATCTAACTTAACAATAATCCGAGCTGAGATTAAAGATATGAAAGATGAAATAACACATATTTCAGATATGGATTAGTTTAAATTGTCTAGCTCAGACTGAAGTAACTTTAAAAAAAATGGGACATCTGTTATATTATAAAAGACTGACAAGCTAGAAATAATGACACTGGGGTAAATACAATTTTGTATTTGATTCTATTTTGTACAGTAAATAATTTTTAAAGGAGGTGGAATAGTTGATTTTCTAAAATAAATATGCTAAAACATGCTTGCAACTGTATATAATTAAAAAGCTTATCTATCCCCCTAACACACTCTCATGTGCACACATACATACACACACACAAACACGTACACTCATACAAGTAGGGAGGTACAGAGTCTCCCAGTCTAGCACGGGAAAATTGAGATGGAGCAAAATCCAAGTGTTGTCAGGAACATATAGCTTGTGTGGTTGGGGCTCCAGCTGAAGAATATAGCATTCATTATCCAACTCCCCTAGAGAAGAGAAACTGGAATGGTACAACCCTGGGAGCTGCAGGAAGAGACTCACATAAGCCTTCCTGGGCCCCTCACAGCTTTAGGAAGCAGGGAAAGGGAGAGGATTACCTAAAATGAAGTAGAGAAGTGGTATCTAGAGTAGGGCTTGGGAACACGCATGCAAAGGGCTTGCCAAACATTACAGCAGCACAACTGTGTGGTGACGACGTGACCAGAAGCAGCCAATGCAACTAGAGAAAGGAGTTCTGACATTTCAAACAGTATTAGCAATTCCAATATAAAAAATTCTAGAAATGCAAATAAATCTATAGGGAGAGAAAGCAAATCAGATTACAAAGAGGTGCAAGGAAAATCTGAGGGTAAAGGAGATCTGTATTCTCTTGATTGAATATTGGTATCATATGTCAAAGCTCATAAAATTGTACATTTTAAATGTGCGCAGTTTATTTCACATCAACTATTCCTCAATAAAGTTGTAAAAAATAAAGTACAATATAATCTCAAAAAAACAAGCAAACTCACACACATTAGTCCCACCTTCAGATACCGAGCATGAAGGGTATTCAGATACACAGAGCTGATTACCTTAAAAAGAAGAGTTCATGAATTCTTACATCAGTAATGGCTCATTCTAAACCTTGAGCTTTTTACTATGGGAGAAATAGGTACATACCCTGACTTAGCTGACCTTTCCTAAACTACTAGCCAGAATATATATAAATACATATCTTATTTGGAAAGCTGAATATTTATTATCCTAACTTGGTCACTGTCTCTCCCTTTGTAGGAAAGCTATGGGATGTAGCTTTTCGTTAGTTATTTCACCTCTGCTTTGTTCCACCTACTGAGTACCCAGACACTCAGGTACACCTAGAAGTAATTGGATGTTATGCCTTGTATCTCTCTGTATTCCAGACAGTTGTGTCCATTCGTGGGTTCCATGACTTTGGTTCTGCCTTCAGACAGGTAGCAGATCAATGGTTCATTGATTCATTCATTTGTTCAAAACATTTATGGAGCACTTAATACGTGCAAAGTACTAGGGTAGCTGCTTCAGGGGATACAGTACCTGGTTACAACTGTTCCCTGATCTCACGAAATTTACAGTCTGCAAGAGGGGGGTTAGGTAGGGCTTCAGTTGCAAGAAATGTAATTAGCTCATGAAAAAAAGGGGGGGGTATTACAAATATCTTGTGAGTATCCCATGGTACAACATAAATCCTACTACATTTAAGGTGAAGCATTTTAAAATTTTTCATTGCTTTAAGAGTGGCATTCCAAAATTACTAGTAAAAATGTAGGAGTGTAAAATTCCAAGTGTTATATGAATAAGAAATTATTATTGATTAGGATTTAAGTTATCTTATTTCAAACTATGATTTTTTGATGGATTTTTCACCATAAACCAGTGGCAAAGGATAGGTCTGCTTTAGACTGATTCATTTGTTTTAACATAGTGGAAAGAGCATGAGGTTTTGAATTCACAGGTATCTGTACTCCAATCCTGGCTCTACCATCACATTTATTTGGCCTCAATTTAATATTTTTCTGTTAAAAATAACATGTAACAGATATTGAATACCTGTTAACCTTAAGGTCCCACCTGTAAAAAAGGATAATATCTACCTTACAGGACTGCTCTGAATACTAGCGTTTAATATACCTAAATAGCCTGGCACATACACACACCCAATAAAGGGCAAAGCTATTACCTAGTACAACAGAAAGTTGCAGAGTATGAGGCTCTACTTTACAGGTAAAGAGCTCTGCACACCATGGAGAGGACATCACTATAGTACATCTTAGTGCAGTATTTGCTTTTCTTAATGATACTAAATAAAGCATAAGCTATGTTCCACGTAATCATTTAATGTAATACCTAAATAGGACACGATGCATTTTGCCCAATGACATAAAATGCATTTTAGAAAAATTACATCAAAAATGTTTAACTGGGTGCCAGAGACCCAGATTCGATTCCTGGTGCCTGTCCGTGCAAAAAAAAAAAGTTTAACAGGATAATTTTCAGCACTTAAAAATTCACCTATTTGGAAATTCATTTAAGAGAAATATTCCAGCTGCTATAAGTGCCAAACAAACAAGGCACTCATCTTATTTTGTGCTAGTTCTAGGCATTAGAACTAGTGCCAAAAATGATTCACAAATCCATCAGTTTTTTAGTAGTCAAGGTGAGCAAAATATTCTCACAGGAACCCCAAAACTCAGAAGTCACTAGACTCGTGGTCATTTTATCTTCACAGTAGGCAGATTTTGTGGCAAACACAGAGCAACGGGAAGGAAACCCGGACTCTTTCCTAATGTAGACAATGTGAAATTAATCACTTCAATAACAGATGATATAGGAAGTGGCTAAGACATCCTTTGAGCCTTCTGTGGACTTTCCCTGTTTACATCATTTAGAGTCTAACCAGCTGAGCAGTCAATAAAATCAGTAAATAATTGTTCACCCACGAGTAAAAGCTGGGTACTCCCTATTTTCAGATGTTAATGACTTATGATTTAACAGTTTTAACCTTAGTTGACATAGACTTCTGGTATTGAGATTGTGATTCTTAGAATAATAAAGATACTGCCTCTCACAAGAGCTATTACTCTCCATCTTCTAATATTGTATATACTGCACTCCAAAAACAGCAAACTTGTCAGTCTAATTCTTATTCAAGGTATTAGGTAGGAACTATGTTTTGTGTAGGAACATATCCCCAAGGCTCCTTCATTCAACTGAGCAAGGCTTTATTTAGTGACTGTTGCATGCCTGGCACTTCTGTTAATAAAAGCACACATGAAAACACTGGAATTAGTTGCTTCCTAGAAACTTGTCAAGTCACAATTTAATAACCATGAGATTCATAAAGCAAACCTAAGGTGAGGTTAACATCTCACACTCCTATGAACACTTCCCAGGATGTGAAGGCAAAGGCTGCCTTTGTAGAAGAGACAAAATGATTCAATATTATCT
The DNA here is from genome assembly GCF_023851605.1 of Tamandua tetradactyla. NCBI lineage: Eukaryota > Metazoa > Chordata > Mammalia > Pilosa > Myrmecophagidae > Tamandua > Tamandua tetradactyla. The sequence continues at coordinate 182,692,408 of NC_135332.1, forward strand.
GAGGTAAGAGGTGTCAGAAGTAGCTGAATTATTATCTACATTATCCTTTGCTATTTAAGGGAAACAGCATGTAACAGTGAACTAGATCTCTTATTTTAAAATCAATTTGATTCTTAATCGTGTTAAGAATTATGTTAAAAATATTTTTAACATTTGGTGGGTTTTCATCTCAGAATTATTAACACACAAGAACAGATTGTGTACAATGATTATACGACTTACACTACATTAAACAATACTGTATACCTAATGCAGCAGCAAGACTGCCAGACACTAAATGTCATACATTGTGGACACTTCCATCTCCCCCAACATATTACCACAGATATTAAAGCTTATTTTAAAATATGGTCAAAACATTTTATTAAAGCTATTACACAATGGAGATTTAGTTAGTTACTCCTTTTCCATTCCATTTTTTTTTAAACTTTAATTGTATAACATATACAAAGTAAAAAAAGAAAAAAGCAGTTTTCAAAGCACTCCTCAGCAAGTAGTTACAGGACAGACCCGAGTTTGTCATGGGCTACCATACCATCACTTTCCTTCAATTTTGTCACGTCATTAGGCATGCATAATTTAGCAAAACCAGGCACCCTCGCGTCAGCATCAACCAATAAAGCCTACTGCCTCTACAACAGGCCATGGGAATCTATCTCATGGCAAGGACAAGCTGCTGCATACCCTATAGAATTTTCTGATCCCCAATCCACTGTGGCAGGTGTTTTCCGAGGTGCACCACATCAATATACATGCATTATTACATTCCATGTGACATTTTGAAAACATGGAGTCATGAAAAGCCTTTGAGATGACCCCAGAGCTCCAATCTGACAGCAATTTCATGAGAACCTGAACCAGAAACATCCAGCTGAGGCAGTATATGGAATTCCTGACCCACAGATGCATATTGTTTTAAGCCATTTAAGATCTGGACGATTAGTTAGGCAGCAATAACTAATGAATACCCCATAATGTTACTAATTACCATAGACACCTCTTGGGTGGGTTCAGAAGACCAAATTTGCACTCACAACCCTTTCTTTCTCCGGGTAGCACAGGTAAAAACAAGGCTTACCATTAAACAAGGCCAGGTGATGATGATGAACTTAACATGCAATGGATACATCTGACTTCTAAATACTGAAGTACAGGTTTGTAATGAGAACATTTCCTGCCCCAAAACCTTGGGCCCCAGCTGTAGACTTTACCTATGCATTATTCTCAATCCTGTCTATGCCCTCCAGGTAAAATGTAGTCAGACAGACTGTTTCCTATTTCTCAACCAAAATTAAAGGGAACTAACCACAAATATAGTGGCTTAATTTTTAAGTTTGGGCTTAAACCTATGACCAAATCTTAGATGTCAAAATATGCCAGAATACTGATTTCTGAGGCATGCACGTGTCACTTATTACATTATTTGTTCTGGTCCTTTTAAAAACTATCATTTTAAGAATGTCTTCGGTACTCTTTTCTTAAATGAATAGCAAAATCATTAGGATTAAATACATATATATTTCAGAAAGAAGTCTACTTATCAATAAAACCACAAATATTTATATTTCAAAAATTTAATTACACTTAAATCATGTTTTTTAAAATTTAGAGTATATTTCCTAAAAATATAGGAACTCTTGCATGGCAAAATTTGAGACATGGTAATTTATGTACAGGGATCAGAATATTCAACCCACAGTGGTTAGTTTCCATTTCTTCCTTAAGGTTTCAACTTACACTTCATTCTTTCTAATTCAAGGTTAACTCTTTAAAAATTAGTTTTTTAAATAATTATCAAGTCAGACAATTCATGAACAGCTGGGTTTATTGGAACAATAAATTTGAAACTCTTGCCTTAGGCAAGGGTACTACAGTAATTATATCAGGAATAGACAATTCCTTACTTTGTCAAATATATAAAAGTTCCTTCCTTTTGCACTTTCCTCAACACTGATCAGAACAAGCAGATTCAGTCCACATTTGCTCTGTTCTATCTACTGAGTTAACCCAAGTTTCTTCTTCAGAGACTCTGGCATCTCAGGGGGAGGGGGACGAGGGAGCCTGAAGTAGACCTTCATGGAGTCATAGATGAACCACTGTAGTGCAGTCAAAGTGCCAATCATGATAATACGAGCAAAAAGTCCCTTCCATACACCTAGTTGAAAGATGAAATATACAATATGCCCCAAAGTGTTGCTCTTTCTTTAGAGACTCCCTGAAAAACTCTACCTACCTTTAAATCCAAGTCTCTGGAGAACCTGAGAAGCACTGCTACCTTTCTCTTTATTCAACACAGATACCACAGAATCAGCAGGGTGAGAAACAATGGCACAGAAGACTCCAGCTGAGGGAAAGAAAAATAAAAAAAGATCCAATCCAGGGTTAGTTAAGTTACAATGATACACAAATAAAATGTTATGGGAAAATAAAACTTCTTTGGGATATTTTAGATTTTTCCCACAAGAGAGGCCAATAATAGAAATGATTATTTGTATTAGATTTCACAGACAAGTACATTTTAAATTCATACCTATGGAACCTGCCACAAATGTTACAATGAGCTGCTCTGGCTTTGAACATTCACTTCGGGGCTTGGGAACCACAAACTTGTACAGTGCTTCAACAGTACGTTCAAAGCAGGCAAACTTCATCATGGTGTATGGTATCTGTCTCATCCAGAGAGGAGCAACCCCCTTGTAGAACCTATGAAATTAGGAGACTTCATTACAGATAGCTGCATATATTCATCTAACAGAAATTTCCATCAACACTAAAGAGAAGTGTCTGCACACAAGTCGAGTCCTGATAGTAAAAAATGGCAGCATAATTGCATGTCATTTCTATCAGAACCTAAGACTAACATGCAGGTATATTTATCTCACATGCCAATGACTCAAGCACCTTTGACTATACAACCAAAAAAGTTGCTGGATGCTTCTTTGACTGGAACTACAAGAAACAAAAAGTTCCCCAGCAGAACTCAGTTCAAGATTGGCATCCACAAAGGTGGATCTAAGGAAGCATGTTGTGGCCTAACACAAAGTCTCAACTGTGAACATATATCACAAGAATTCTAATACCAACCTCCCTCCCCCCAAAAAGTTAAACTTAATAATTTATAGTCAAACACAGGTTTTAGGTATCAAGTCATCTATAAACTGACATGTTCTTTAGTGTAGAAAAAGCTTAATACAGGGCTCAAGCAATTAATAAACTTTTAAGAGGACATAATACACACAACCAAAAATCAAGAAAATTGTACATACTTCCCCAGCTATATTTAATAAGATTTACAGCCACCTCTAGATCTTCTCAAGTAGGTCATGGATATCTGTCATAACTACAATATCTACTGAGCACATATTATGAGCTAGATCCAGTTTAGGTGCTTGAAATCTAAGTGAACAAAATAAAAATCCCTGCTCCTGTACAGCTTACATTCCATGTAGCAGGCATTAAATAGGCTAATAGTTAGAAAAGTTCGGTGGGCTTAATGCCAACAGAGAGAAATATAAGTTTGCTAAAAATGAGTGTTTTTAGACTAAGTTCAGGCAAAGGTTTACTTACGCCATTAAGCCTTCTTCCTTATACATTTTGGGAACCACTTCCCTCAAAGTGTTCGCATAACCTGGTTGGGTTTGAATTTGAACCTTAGCAGTTTCCATAGGAGCCAGAGCAATGTCAGCAAAGAATTCAGCACTGGCAGAGGCAGCCAAATACAGTGATGTGCGCCAGAGATAGGCATTCTCCTAAGATGAAAAACATAATGTGGGACCATAAATTACTGCACTAGCTAATTTTATAACGATAGGTGACAGTTCTAACAATTAGGTTTCAAACTTACATAGTATGAGACTAAATACATGCACTCTTTCATAAGCTCAATATCCAAATACTTAACTACACTACAACATGGACATTTATTTGAAAATCTAGTTGCCAAGTGTACTTAGCATTGGAACTACACAAAAGAATGCCACCTCTTTAAAAAAATTAAACTCTTATTTGGAAAGCAGTATAATATATCATAGTTATCATAAAAAGAGCACTAAAACTTAATGAAATGCATTCTTAAACAAGGTGGATAAGACAAAATCTAATATGCTTTTGGTATTTAAAATTTTAACACTTAGGAATTTCAATTTCAAATTAAATTATATACCTCTCCAAGCATGTTACTATACAGGACCTTGAAGACTTCATAAAAGCCAAACTTGCAAAGCCCTTGCATAGAGTAGCCAATGAAAGTCGGAGCCCAACCTTTAGCCAAACCACGAAACCCATCCTCTTTAAGTGTAACGGAGAATCCATTAAATATGCCCCTGTACTTTTGTGGGTCCACCTTTATTTAAAACAAGGAAAAAAAAAAATGGGTTAAAACACCTCTCAAAAATATTTAATTTTCTAGTAATTTATACTATTCTTTTTTTCCTTTTGGTTCTAAAATAAATTTGAGATCACAAAAGGTAATTAATTACATGATTACTACATGACATTCATCTAAGATCTATGATACTCTCTGTAAAAAGTTTATTTTCTTATATATTAAAGTCTAGTTTTCTTTGAGTCATACTTAAGAGGGTAAAATTCTACAAATACACACAATAAAATGACTTATCAGAGATTTCTCACCATCCAAGTCTTTTTACCACTTTAGTTTTAAAAACTGCGGCCTATTATCTATTCCTGATAAACGCTTGCCCAGTAAGTGTATTATACTATAAAATGTTCTGAATTTAAGACACCTCAACTAAATACAAGGAGATACAGTAACACAATGAGAATCGGTATATTGACTTAAGAAACTAAATTCATTTAAGAGACAGGAAATAAAATTTACTTAAGTTTTAGCAAAGGCATAGTTCATATCCAATCTATTAACTAAAGGAAAAAAATCTTATCTCACTATTTCTGCCAGTACTAGAAGGGCTGGTATACATCACCTTCCTCTCCCTCCTAATATTTCACCTTCCTTTCTTCTAGGTAAGCAGACTTCTAATCCTGTTTGGGACAAATAAATTTTTGATGTTTGATTATTTTTGTCTCAATGAATATACAAGTGATTATATCCATAAAATTTTCACACAAGAGTTCAAGAGCATTTAAAAAATCTACCTAGTGTTCTCTGCCTTTAAGATAAGACACATTTAGTGACTTCACATAATGAAGACTGATCACCCACCCTGCCACGTAACTGACTTTAAGATGACTGTATTTGGAGCATTAATAACCAAAAGGCATTGGAGAAATTCTGGATAGAAATAAGACAGGCAGAAAAAATCACTTTACAGCCAAAAGCCTGAGAGAACAATCTGCCCTGACTTAGAAGAGGCAATGGTTCTACTTAAAGAACTAATTAAAGATCACAAGAACTATAAATGAAATTCGGGTTTGATTTCTCACTAGAGTTCACAGCATCCATGATGTCTCCAAATTCTTCTCATTTTCCGGAGCCCTTTTAAGATTTTTGGAATTAAGCCACATATGAAAAATACTAAATTTCTGATGTCATCTTAATACAAACCTGCATTCGGCATTTCACTAAATCCAGAGAACGACAGCAGTGTGTGTCAGACCACAACTTAAGACCCCACCAAAGCCACACAGTGCATAAAACTTCATGGAGCCATATTCACAACTGTATTCTGTAGTAAAGACAAGACACACCATGCACTTTAATATAAAACTTATGTTACTAGTCATCAACTTACCTCCTGGACAGTTAGGTTTCCACACAGCTTGTTAGTAGATGATTACATCTGATTTAACAGCCATGCATCAACAATATGCTCTAGTCCAGCATGCAAAACAAACCTGCATTCTGCATTTAACCAGATCTAGAGGAACCAATGCTGTATGTGTTCTGCCACAGCTAATAATTCCTCCAAGTCCACAAAGGATAAAGAATCTGCCAGATCCATAGTCACAGCTATACTGCTCTGAGTTTAAAAAAAAAAAAAATCAAGTAAGATTTTCTTCAGAGATAACTAGGCCACGGGAAAACTAGATATCCCTGTGAAACAGAACCATCACAGCTGAACATCTTCGTTGTCCTTTACCAACAAGTCAAAGGTGATTCTCCATCTCGTGTGAATACGGGGAAATGTGTCGCCCAAATCATTTTAGGATTACAAATATTCTGTATCTGTAAGATACTAGCTGTTACTTAGTTACCCATGATGGTGTTTTTAAAAAGTTATCAACATTAACGGCCTTCACAATGAAATAAAAATCAAAGCAAGAATTAGCACCCCAACATGTAAAAGATGGCAAACAACTTTAAACTGAGCACTTACCAATACTATCACCACATAAATGAATTCCTATAGCATAAAACATAAATTTCTGCAGTCAAATATATACTATAGTAATCCCCCAGACCAAGTGAGGTTTTATGGTTTCACAGTGAAGGTCAGAATGATAGGTAAGGATTATTTACCCAAACTAAAAACAGAAACTCACGAAGATAAAAACAAAACAAAACAAAAAGCTTCAGATTTTACAGACACTCTCTAGACACCATTCTCACGACTTCTACGATTTGACTGACTGTCAGGTTTTCCTCCCTCTCTGGGATTTAAAACGGTTACGTAAAAGCTGGGCCCACTCTCCCTAACCCCCAGGCAGTGACGCCAGGAGCTGCCTACCGATTTCACCTCCTCCCGCAGCCCGTGAGGTCGCCGCCCCGCATCGACACTCTGGAGAACCAGGAATCTCCCGCATCCGCGTCAACCAATCCCGGGCTTGCAGCGCACTTACAGGAGAGGGGGTATTTTTTAGAAGAAACTTAAATCCAAGTCAAACAACAGAGAATACAGTTTGGATTACGGGGGGTCAGCTGCTAGGCGGCTTCGCCCGGCGGTCCGCTGACCAGATAACGGGCGGTCACCGCCTGGCCGTCCTCACCGCCGCGAGGCCGTGGAGGTCACCGCGGGGCTCCGGCCTAGGCCCTTCCACGCCCTTGCGGAGGGCGAAGGACCCGACAGCTCGCGCGGGAGCGGCCGACGTGCCGGGGCTGCCCCGTCCTTCCGCGTCCCCCAGGCCCGAGGGCAGGGCAGGCCGCAGGGCACGGTGGCCGCGGCCAGGCTGCGCGAGCGGCGGGTCGGGCCCTGAGGGGCCGCTGCGGGGACCCGCGAGGCCATCGTGCACCAGCGGCAGGTGAGGCGCATGAAACAGGTTGGCGCGCGCCAGATGCGCCACGGACGCGAACATCCTCCTAGGGAAGAGGGGGCGGCGGTGAGACAGGCGCCCGGACGTCGGGGCGGCCCAGCCACCCGCCCGGGACCCGACCCGGGCCTGCCTTCCTTCCGTCTCTGCGCCCTTGGGGAGGTCACGGCGTCCTTCCCAAGGCAGGCCGCGCCCGAGCGGGCCCAGAGCCACCGCAGCAGCGCCCGAGGGGCTCCGCTCCCCGCACCCCCGGGGGGAAGGCCGGTCCCACTCACTCCTAAGATGGCGAACACCGACCGCTGCCTCGGAAAGCCTGCGACTCAGAGGCCGAACGTCCTCCCGGCTCGCACTCCCGTGCCCTTCGCGCGCCGTCAGTCAGACGCACGCGGCGCGTCATTACCTGCAGGCGGCGCCCATTGGCCGAGAAGAGGTTCGATGCCGTGGCGTCATCGCGTCCTCCTAGCAACCCTAGCCCCGCCCCACGTCCGCCCCGCCCTTCCGGCCGGCTTCTGCGCACCAGGATTCGTTCTGCGCAGGTGCGCGTCCCGGGCTGTCTCTGGTGTTGGACTCGTGCCCGTGACCCTTCCTTTGTCACTTCACCTTCAGGCATCTCTCCTTGACGCTTGGGCCTCGGTTCTTTCTATTTAAGTGTGCCCTAGTATGCAGTAGTCATTAAAGATAGGACTAATGCTTGATGTGTATGATTCAAATGTTGCGTTTCGAACACGATAGCACCATTTTGTGCCACAACTTCTGCTATTACAGTATTTTTAAGTTGCAGTAATTGACATTACACATAAGCATGTCTGCATTTTCCGTCGGACTACGGGAGAATATTTGAAAAGGAAATGTGAGACAAGGGCTCTTATGGTAGACCAGACAGTCTGCTGCTTCTTTACGTAGACTAACACATTCATTCATTCAACGTGTGGGGTGGGCTGGAATGAAAGTGACTAGCAGCAAGCTTTGTGTGTTTAAAAAAATGTAGAAAATCTTCATTAGTTTCAGTTCACTGGAAGGGGCCTAGTACAGCTGGAAGCGAGTTAGTAGGGGTCACAACTCGGTTAGAATTCTGGCTCTGTGGCAGGTAAAGTACCTTGGGAATTTACTTGATCTCTATAAACCTGTTTCTTAAATGTAAGATGGTGACAGGACCCGTCATGGGCTTGCACCCTGTATAGTCACATAGGCTCCACACATGGTCTGATGATCTGCTCTCACTGTTTCGAAATTCTTAATGGTTTATGAACCAGGAACTTCACATTTTTCAGTTTGCACTGAGTCCCACAAGTTACATCGCTGACCCTACATGCAGTTTGTGTGGACTCGTGAGATAATGCCTAAAAATCTAAAAAAGGTGGGGTGTAAAAAATTCACTATTATCACTCAGGCAAGGTTTTAAAACTCTCTCTTTAAATCTGCATCAAAAATTTAGAATACCATTTAAAATACTGCAACTGGGGCACCTGTCGGCATAGAGTCCTTGAGTAAGGCCAACAGTAGGTTTAAGAAGGCACAGGTCAAATTTTTAATTATTTACCAACAGGCTCTTAGAAAGAGCATCGGACTTGTGCTCCTGACCTTGAAAGAGCTCATTTGCACAAGTGTGACAGACTGCTTTTGAAATGGCCTCCACCACTAAATAAGTGTGGGACTTCTGTCACGTATCCATGGAAGTGGCAGCTGCTTGCTCCGGGATACGACCTGCAGGTAGGATATGAACGTTTAGCGAATGTGTATGCAGAAAGGAAGAAGTCAATTTACTTGCTCAAGGAACAGAGAAAGTCAGAGGAAGAATTCAGGAAGTAGTGGCAGCTAATTTCTACAAAGTGCACTGATTGTTTAGGGCTTCCCATACCGGGCTGAGGAAGTTGACCATATCAAGTAGACAGAGGGAGCCCCTGAAGGTTTTTCCTTTTCCTTCTTTCTGTCTCTCCCCCCACCGCCTCACCCCCTGCCCCTAGCTTTGAGGCATGTTTTTCTGATTAAAGCAATCCCATGTTGAGAAGCGGCTGCGACCCTCAGTCCGGGTGGCAGGTAGGTCTGCCCATGCAGAGGAGGAGCACGAGAGAGTGGCCGGGCCCCAGGGCCAGGAGCACCAATATGGAGGTGGCCAAGCCCAAGGTCCAGGCCCTGCATCGCCAGGTGGATGACGCCATGAGAGAGCCCAGCGCCTGCATCAGGAAGTGGAGTGAGAAGGCGGGCCCTGAAAACGACTGGGTGGAGGTGGCCTCTTTGAACTAGTGGATCCAGCTGGTTGAAGAGGAGCTGGACAGTCTTGAGAGCGCCTGGCCACTGCCCTGCAAAAGCTGGCAGAATGAGAGAAGAATGAAGGTTGTTGAACATTGGGCCTGAAAAGATGGGACTCCAGGAAATCCAGCTCCAAGTAGCTAAGCACATGGCAGAAGAGGTAGGTTGAAAGTAGGAGGAGGTAGCTTGGAAATTAGCGATTATTGCAGGGGACTTGGAATACCCAGAGGAGTGAGCTGGCAGGGCACCATTGTGGAGCAGATCAGAGTGGTGGATAGGCCACCACCTGATGTGTCCCAGAGCTGCTGGAGAAAAGCACTTTCAAAAAGAAGACAGAGACAAAGAGATAAAGATGTTTACTGATAAACTTAGCGAGGCAGAGTCCCCGGCTAAGTTGATGAGAGGTCCATAGCCAAGCTGGGAAAGAGAGTTTGATGATTTGGAAAGTAAATGGAAATGCACCAAAAAGGAGTGCCTCTGGACCCAGAGGATGCTGGACCAGCCTCTGCTTGACCTGAATGAAATCTAGAACATTCCACTCCCGCCCTGCTGCTGCTCCTTCCTTTGACCCTGACTCCACCTGAGGGCAGCCTGCGCGAAGCTGACCTTTAAACTGAGCACTGATCTCTAACTGGAAGGCTGCTTTCTGTTCTTGTATATCCCTCACCCACTCCCCACACCCCCTCTGCTGCCTTCCTGCGTCTCCACCTCTCCCCAGAGAGTCCAGCTGCGCTAGGAGTGAACTGCTTTGGAAACAACTTTTAAGGGAACCGGAGCACAAAGCAAGTGTCTTTAAAAGCAGGTTGTGATGTGCACACATTGTGATTACCCCTTTTTTGTTGTTGTTGTTGTAGAAACCATTTGCAAAACATTCCAAATAATTCCACAGTTCTGAAGCAACAATCTAACCCCTTTCTCACTTTTGGAAGGTCACTTTACAGCTTAATACACTGTCCTCTCCATAGAGGTGGGAAGGAGGAATGGGCCTGTTTATTAGGAGCAAAGCAGAACCCAGCTCAGAGAAAGGCTTCACCATAGCAGACCCCATTGATCCATACAAAACACCAGCCAAACCAGAAAGGCGATTCCAGGAAGAGTAAGCAAAAAAAAAGTGTTCAAACTGTTCAAATAAATTTAGTTTGAAATGCTAGTGATCAGTGAAAGCGAGGGGTAAGGGGTATGGTAGGTATAATTTTTTTTTTCTGTTTTCATTTTATTTCTTTTTCTATTGTCTTTTTATTTCTTTTTCTGAATGGATGCGAATGTTCTAAGAAATGATGAATAGGCAACTAAGTGATGATATTGTGAATTACTGATTATCTGTTAATTTTTATTTCATTTGTTGATTTTTTTAATTAATAAATAAATTTTAAAAAAGTGTTCATCACATTTTCAGTTTTAAAGTATCTTAGGGCCAGTTTATTCTTTATTTTGTATTTTTCTCATCAGAAATGACCAAATTAACATAGTGAGATATCTGAGACCAAATCTTTGTCCCATCCTTTATCTACCCACCCCCCTTTCAACCTCTCACAGAACGGATCATGTGCCCTTTCTGTTGGGGTGACCACTTACCCTCCTGCCTCCTTTAAAAAGACACAAAAAGAAAGAAGATTATGTTTTGTCATCGATTTAGCCATAGGAAGCTCATCTCATCACCCTCTGTGAGGTCTGAAGCTGCTATCCCTAAAAGTGCCATTTCAGTGAGCTTTGTACAACTCAGTGCTAGAGAAATCTTGAATAGCTTATGTACAAAACTTTTCTAAAATGTATTATTGTGAAACTTGGCTTCTTTAGGGTTAGGGAGCACTGGCCACCCTATCTGGCTATGAGTCCTCTCTACAGCCTGGGCTGGCAATGTGTTGATCTTTTAAAATTTCTTCTCCCATCCACTCACCCCTTTTTGGTGAGGTTTTTGTGAGGTCTGTTCGGTTGTGCATTCTGCCGCTTATTGGCTAGAAATGTACTCTCCTTTGGTGTGTGTTCTAGTTTGCTAGCTGCTGGAATGCAATGCACCAGAGATGGGTTGGCTTTCAATAACAGGGGATTTATTTAGTTAACATATAGTTCTTCAGAGAAAAGGCAGCTAACTTTCAACTGAGGTTCTTTCTTACGTAGGAAGGTACAGGGCGATCTCTGCTGGCTTTCTCTCCAGGCCTCTGGGTTCCAACAACTTTTCCCGGGGTGATTCCTTTCTGCATTCTACAAAGGCCTGGGCTGAGCTGTGAGTGCTGAGATGAGGTGTGCTGAGCTGCTTAGACTGTGTTAGTTGAGCTCTCTCATTTAAGCATCAGCCAATTAAGTCAAACGTCATTCATTGCAGCAGGCACACCTCCTAGCTGACTGCAGGTGGAATCAGCAACAGATGAGGTTCACATGCCATAGGCTCATGTGGCTCCACATGTCCACAGCAATAGAACTAGGAACCTTCACCTGGCCAGGTTGACACCTGAACCTAACTACCACAGTGTGGCCCATTTTGGGGGCTGATTAAACAGCAAACATTTATTACCTGACATTTTCCAAGGGTCAGGAATCTGACGTGGCTCAGTGGGTGGTTCTGGCTTGGTGTCCCTCATGAGTTTGTCGTCAAGCTGTTGGCTGGAACTGCAGTCTCTGAACACTAGCCTGGAGCTGGAGCAGCTGCTTCTAAGCGCACTGACTCTGCTGTTGGCTGAATGCTTCAGCTCCAGATCACAGGGGCCAATCCACAGGGCTGCTGGGCACAGGGCTTCCCCTAGTGAGAAATTCAAGGAAAGAGAGAGCAGCAAAGACAAATTGCAGCGTCCTTCATAACCTAATCTCAGAAGTGACATAATATCACTTCCGCTGTGTTCTACTGGTTACCCAATCTTGATACAATGTAGGAGGGGCTCACACAAGGGTGTGAATATCAGGAAGCAGAGATCCTTGGGGCCATGTCGGAGGTACCCAGCCAACATCCTTAGGCTTCAGCCCCATACATGTTCCCAGGGACTCTGTCAATGTAAGCCCTGCACATCTTGCATATGTTTTGCCTTAACTTCCGGGACCTGCTATAATGGGGTGCAGAAGCAGCAGAAGGTGTTAACCAGGGAGGAAAGGCTACCGGCAAAGGAGGATTGGCAAAATTCAGGGGTTTAAGACCCCCAGCGTCATAGAATCTGTCCATATGTCCCCATCCCAATTTTTAGGGTTCCACTCATGCCCAGTCTATGCCTAACTTTAAGATGAAACCCTGCAAGATTGGGAATCCAATATGCATTGTAATTAAGGATTAGATTTTGGGTTTGGCTTTTAGGAATTGCAGCCCTGCAGCTATAGGAGATGAGGGTTTCTCTTATGGCAGTCATAACCTGGTCCTTTATCTGATCTTGAGCTGGGAACTTAAAGCCCCAACCTTATCCTTTTCTTTCTTCCAGTTATCCACCATATTTAGAAGTAACCAACCAATCCCATTACACTCCTTATTTTCACTAAAATATTCTATGGAAGCACCTACTTGGTCACCTAAAGCCTTGCCTTCTTTAGGCAATTGACTACAGGTGTCTACAGGTGATAATTTAAGAAATGATTCTGCTAATCAGTCATGGACAACTGGTGTTGCCTTTATCGTTGGTTTTGAAATCCAATCAGATCAGAGAGGGCAATTGAGAACCAATTCAGAGAACCCATTCTTAAGGTTCTGTTCTGGAATTACTTCCAATATCACCGTCTGTGTCAGCATTTGTCCAGAGACGCATAATTGCTATGAGTAATGTAGAATTAGAAGTTTATTACAGGGATAGGCTTATGCAATAGTGAGAGCTAGGTTATGGCCTCCGTGTCTGAGGTTGGGCCTGTAATTGCTGTAAAACAGTAGGACCTACGGTCAGCAAAGGTAGCTGGACATGAACTGGGGGTGAGCAGGACCCACTAACACAAATTGGATCACACAAGGACAAATTAGACTGTGCATCTGTCTCTCACCACCTGCAGTCTCAGGGACTCATATGCCTGTGGGTTCTTGTAGAAGCGATGGTACTGCACATGCAGCAGGCTCAGGTCTGAGACCCTGAAGCAGGAGATCCAGCAGTTGCTCAAGGAGTCTCAGACTTGGACTGCCCCCCACCAAAGTGAGACCCCACATGAGCAACAGCGTGCAGGAGCTGCAGCAGTGCCTGACATCTTCAGAGTGTAATGGCTGCCGTTTCATTTCTGCCTTCCAAACACTTCTTGTGGCTAATCCTAACCCAGAAACATTTTGAAAGATAAAAAAAGTTGAGGTTATTAGAGTTGAGATGCTTGGTGGATAGGCCATTCCAGTGGAACTTTTCAACAGGCAATGGGAAATTTAAGAGTTAGATTTAGGGTCAAGAATGCATTTGTAGATTTGAGGATCATTTCTAGGGGAGCCACAAGAAAATCCTTATATAATTCCTGGGATATAATAGGGGTCTCTCATAAATTATGCAAGATAGACTAAATCCCTGTGACAACCTGTCCCAGTTTGAAATTGTCATATACCCCAGAGAAGCCATGCTCTTTAATCCTCATTCAATATTATTGGGTGGGATCTCTTTGATTGTTTCCATGGAGATGTGACCCACTCAGTTGTGGGTGGGACCTTTTGATTAGATGGTCTCCATTGAAATGTGTCTCCACCGTTCAATGTGGGGTCACTTACTGGAGCCGTTTCAGAGGAAACATTTTGGAAAAAGCTTCAGAGTCAACAGAGGCAACAAAGCCAGAGAACTTCGGAGATGCAGAAGGAAAACACTCCTGGCGCAACCTTACAAAATGAGGAGAAAAAGTTAGCAGATGTCACCATGTGCCCTCCTCAGCTGACAGAGGTGATCTGGACCCAACAGCCTTTCTTTTTTTTTTCTTTTTTTTTTTATTAATTAACAGAAAAAAGAAATTAACCCAACATTTAGAAATCACACCACTCTACACATGCAATCAGCAATTCTCAACATCATCACATAGATGCATGATCATCGTTTCTTAGTACATTTGCATCGGTTTAGAAGAACTAGCAACACAACAGAAAAAGATATAGAATGTTAATATAGAGAAAAGAAATAAAAGTAATAATAGTAAAAACAAAGAAACAAACAAACAAACAAAAAACCTATAGCTCAGATGCAGCTTCATTCAGTGTTTTAACATGATTACTTTACAATTAGCTATTATTGTGCTGTCCATTTTTGAGTTTTTGTATCTAGTCCTGTTGCACAGTCTGTATCCCTTCAGCTCCAATTACCCATTATCTTACCCTGTTTCTAACTCCTGCTGGACTCTGTTACCAATGACATATTCCAAGTTTATTCTCGAATATCCGTTCATATCAGTGGGACCATACAGTATTTGTCCTTTAGTTTTTGGCTAGACTCACTCAGCATAATGTTCTCTAGGTCCATCCATGTTATTACATGCTTCATAAGTTTATCCTGTCTTAAAGCTGCATAATATTCCATCGTATGTATATACCACAGTTTGTTTAGCCATTCTTCTGTTGATGGACATTTTGGCTGTTTCCATCTCTTTGCAATTGTAAATAACGCTGCTATAAACATTGG